>NC_065521.1:38912113-38922095 GCF_006386435.1 Epinephelus moara | reverse complement strand
TAAGGACTGAGAGGCTGTCCGGTATGTGTGTGTGTCCGAGTCGGTGCTGCTTGCCCGATCGGGCATGTCTGCGCAGGGTCTGCTGGCCCGCCAGCTATTTTTACTTGCCCCGGACATTCGGGCAACCGTTAATGTCGGACCCTGGAAAGGTATTGCTTCACAATTATTTTGTTACCATCATAAGCATGGGCGCAACTCATAACCCTCAGCTACACATTAGCCGAACAGAAGCTAGCAGCATATTGGTGGCAAGTGATATTTTGGCAGATCAGCTGATGTCCTGTACAGTAAACAGTGCCATGAAACTAGTAGCGCTAGAGACAATCAGCTCGCGGCACCGTTTAGACGTGCATAAAACACACCTGTAGTGTTTGTGTGTGTGTCTGTGAATGTCCAACACTTAAGGTAGAGGAGCAGCAGAGCAGTGTACCCCATAATGACAAAAAAAAACATGGTAGAAACTAAGCTTAGTTTTTATTACATGGCTACTTTGTGACAAATTTTTACCCCGCAACACTGGATAGCCCTCAGAGATTTACTCGCCGAACGGAAAGTCTACCAGCATTTGGCGCATGGTGGGTGTTAATTTCAGTGCCTAATCGCAGGATGTAAACTGTTTCATATAAATGCATATACAAAAGTACAAAACAATACAGAAATACAAAAATCAAGGGCTGCCCCGTAAAAGTCAAAGTTTGAGTCATTAGTAGGAGACTGAGATTCTTCAAGTCAAGCAGTTTTTTGCGGGGGTTTTATCAGTCAGTGCGCAGCTACATCTGGGGACATTTCGGTCCCCAGATGTAGCTGCAAAGTGAGTGCTACTCGTTTCCATGCTGCTCTCCAGTACAGGCAGCTCTGGACCCAGACTGAAGGTGAGTCTGAGTGAGATGGAGGCAGCTGCTCAGAGGAAGAGAGGCTTCGCCGGGTCAGGCCCTGAGATAGCATTATCTCCTGCCTTCTGCTTAGAAAAGGTGAATTTACAGCTCACAGTGATTCAATAGGATACAGTCTCTGGCTTTTATATGTTGAAAATATAAAAATATGTGAAAACAATGTTGTTGGGTATTTCCAATACACCTGGAGAGCAGTTAGCAGCCATTAGTTTGAAGGCTTAACTTGGCTTGTTCACTATATTACATGATCACACTGAACGTCCTACTGAACCCTGTTCAAACTCTTAAGCTCTATATGGAAAAAAAGGATCAAATAGTTGGGTATTCGTATTAACAGCTAAATATTATATCATATTCAATACTTAAGTTCATTTCTAGTAACTCTTGTTCTTATCTTACTCCTATTGTTACTCTATTAGGCACTGGTTTTTGCTTTTGCTCCTTGAAAACACTTCTTATCTTGTATATTTTGCCAGATATTTAATACTCTGTTTCTAAAACTGGGCCCAGTGAGTGACCCTGACCCAGGAAACCAACTGGTTGTTGAAGGTTACATTGTGGTTACTGTACTTAGTGTTACTGTAATTTGAAGCATTCTCTGGCAGAGTTCAAGTTCTACTGAATTGAACTGAATCCAATTTGACTGACATTATTCCGTGTCAAGTACAGCCCAAGAAAAATACAACATTTAACCAAACAAACACAACAAACCATACTACAAACACTACAAATCACATCAGATATTAAGAAAAGTGGTTGCAGTGCAATAAATTAATTCTGATTACATTTAGTGTTCCACCTGACTGTACGCCATAATGTATTTGCTGAATCTGTTTCAATCACACGTAGACCCATTTAACTTTTATTGGCACACCAACTTTTCCACATCGCCCAAGATTTTTAGAATTTTTGATGTCTCCACTCAGGCTTTTTTATGCACAAACTAAAATGTACATAAATACAGGGTGATGGACACGCACCTCGTGTGAACTCGAGCATTCTCAGTGGTGAAAACTAAGAGCCTTAGTCTAAAAAAAGTCTATCCTGCAGATCCTGACACCACTGAAATACATCTCCTGTGTCACTATAATAAAGTGTGTGTGTATCTCTATACATCTCCTTCAGTCTGTTCGGTGTAAAAAATGAACTAGATTCCCGTCACAGTCAAAAAGGGAGGACAGTCTAAAAAAAGGGGTAAAATCCAGCTCCATCAGTTTGACCAGGGACATGGCCTCATTCCACTTTACTGCTGCTTGGCCTTTTCAGGAAAGAGAACTGCTTGCCGCTGCACATCTCCAATAATATCTCTCTGCATACATAAAAAGGAGGATGGGGAGGCTCACAGGAAAGCCCGGATTGTTTATGGTTGCAATATAGATTTTATACAGCTCCCAGGAAAAGGGAATTACGTCTTAAATTACAAAGATGTCTCTGTGAGTTGTCAGCAGCGGGAGTTATATGGGCCTGGCGGCTAGTGTGGCTGTTTGGCTGCGGGGGACACTGGGGAGCTGAGGGCTCCACAACGGGGCTCAGCAGAGGCAGCTGACCTACAGTACGCAGAGTCAGCTCAAAATAACAAAGTTACTCAAACCCCCTGATGAAACAATGGCCCAGATGAGGCCAACGTGTGAAGTACAACAAAGCAGAGGAAGGTAGAAAAACACAACAGACACACATAGTGTATGCACAAACACACACACTGTTTTGTTGGAGTGTAGGATGTATACTAAGCCAAGCGCAAATCCACATCTGTCTTTTCACAGCTTTGGTACTTAGATTTCAGCAACTGCAACAATTCAGACAGAGCTGAAAAGAAAGAAGATACGTGTGACAAATACTTTATGTTGTTTATCAAACAACATTAAGGTGACAACAGTAAAGACGTCTGACACAATGTACAATCTGTAAATAGAGCTTAAAAAACAACAACAAAAGAAATCTCAATAAGAAGAAAGAAAAAGCAGTTAACAAAAAATGACATGTTATAATAGCAATGAACACTAAAGATGTCGGTGTGGATAAATCAGGAGCTGTGAGTCCACCCTTAGACAAAATATAGCAAATATCTAAAATGCAAGCCAGCATTTCTGGGCATTAATGAGTAATTTGTTCCCTTAAATGAATAATTCATATCCCTCATAT
The DNA here is from genome assembly GCF_006386435.1 of Epinephelus moara. NCBI lineage: Eukaryota > Metazoa > Chordata > Actinopteri > Perciformes > Serranidae > Epinephelus > Epinephelus moara. The sequence goes on along the minus strand of NC_065521.1, from coordinate 38,919,060 downwards.
TATTTAACTCGTTCTCTCCAATGAATAATTTGTGCTCACAAATTACTGTATTGTGCCCTCCAATTATTAATTAATCCCATTTAATTAGACTAATATTGTGAAGTTAGTACAGCAGTATGAACTGAAGTTACAAGTTGTGGTAGCTACTTGGGTCAGTTAAGGAGGAGCAGCAGAGTTAGCAGCACTGCACAACACAGTTTTCTTCATCTAGTATATGTAGACCAAGTTGTGCTGTGCAAGGCTGATACCAAAAAGGCACATTTCAGAGTTGTTAAAATGTTAAACATACTGACTGTGTTTATATGAAGCTTTTCCAATTCGAATCGAGAACACAGATTTGATGTTGTTGTAGTTTTACAATTACTGTCTGCAGGCTACTCTGTTCTCCTACAGTTCAAAGAGAAGACCTGGCAGCAGGGACGCCTTTAATGATGATCAACTGGTGTTCTGGGAACGGCCTTGCTAAAGGACATCAGTAACTGGTCACTGCGGCCTGTTTCAACACGTCAAGGCAAAATTACTTTAGATTACTAACCCTCAGTTGTCATTTTATAAGGCACATGTGGCTAAAACAAAGGCAGTCCAATACAAAAGCCCTGTATTAAGTCCTACTTTTATGAAGGTTATAATGGTCAGTTTGTTGGGAGTACTAATTGAGGTTTGTGGTCATGTAAAGCCTCCTACAGACTGAGATTTCAGCAATCTTACAAGTTTAGTGCAGCTACACTGTGCGACATGGATCTATTCATAATAATAGCTTTCCATACTGAGTGCGCAAGGATGCTGCGCTGGTTATTACTTCTCCAACTGTGAAGCACATCACCTAAAGTTTTGTGGTCACTATATATTGCGGTGTGTCTCTTTGTGTGTTTGCTAGCTGCTAGGTTGCTCACTTGGCAGCTTTAACTCCGCCGCAATTTCCTTCCATTCTTCGTCCTTCTTTAAACAATCATGGTAAGAGCTGGAGGACACATCATACAGGCAAGGCCTCTGCTGCCACAACTCCACAAGGTACTCCACTTTGTTGGAATCCAACACATTTCTTTTAGCGTGTTTTGCCTCCACAGCGAGCTGCTATCCGTCTGTTCGTTTGGGTTTAGCGCCAGTGTGTCATTTCATGCTGCATTTCTATTGGATGGTCAGTAGATGTAGGTCCTAACCGCAGTCACACAGTAGGATGGTCATCCCAAATTTCTGACATTGTCAGTATTTTTTCCCAGGTTGTCTTTGATTCCAAGTCTGTGGTAAGACTTTGGTCATCTTCTGTCTGGGACAGCCCAGAATCACACATTGTATACCCGGCTTAAGTTTGTGGTGTTGTTAAAGTGAACTGCATTATACTAAAGAAGTGTTTTTAATATTTTGCCCTGGCTGATCACTGCTCCACAGCACATCCCAGAAGCAAATAAAAATACTCTCTTCAATTTTTGACAGCGCAGGGTACAGAGCAGAACAACTTCTCCTGCTAAAAGGCACTGTATGTCAAATATAGATATGTAATTATGAGAATGAATGTAGTTTTAATAACTAAGACACAGACAGAAATGATTGATCCATGTTGTTCATAACTGGACTTTAAACAGTATTGACTTTGTCTCTAAGCTTCAGCACAACAAATACTGTTAAAATAACAGTAAACACAATGAAAACCAACAAAAACAGAAACCGTTTAACTACACATCCTGCATACTTACTTATGGTGGAAGCACAAATATCAAGGGAAAATGACCAAATCAACAAAATATGCTTGTTCACAAAATCAGGCAGGCAAAATGCTCTGCTTCTGAAACACTCTCGTCGTGGTATGACGCCATGAGGAGGTCAGCACAAAACTGGGTCACAGCCGGACAGCAAAGAGATGCGCCCGGATGAACTGTCCTTCCTGGCTCCCCTACAGTCAAGATAGTGTTGAAGATAACAAAAATTTAGGATTTATTCATCTCTTATCTGGCCTAACTTTGGTGGATGATAACATATCAGATATTGGAATTTTCCTGCAGATGTTTCGGTTCAAAATTAGTCTGAACTTTTCTATGAATGTCACGACAAAGGCCAAAATGTGGCCTTGAACAGACAGTAAGGCTTGCTTTTTTTAGCCAAGAGGCTTTCAGGAAAAGTTGCAGCCCCCGCTGGTCAGTTAAGAGGAGTAAGGAGTCAGCAATCAATGACGGTTTAACAAAGTCAGTAAAACACGCTTTTCACCAATTGTGAATAATCACAACCGCAAGAGGTCCTTGAGAATACAGTCACAAATGGGCACAGAAATATTATGATGATTGGTCGAGTAGTTTGCAGGATTAGCTGCTGACAGACAGATACACACGTTCATAGAAGTATGTGTACCACCACCACCACCCCTAGCTAAGTTAAAACAGTATATTTCGCTTGCAAAACCAAAGTGTATGCATTCAGGGAAAAAGCATTTGGGTGCAGAACTGCCCAATATGAACGTAAATCCTTAGATACTAGGCCTGCACTCCTACATCTGCCTGCACCTTGAACTTGCATGTGTTGCATCCAAATTCACAGAAACAGAGCCCCAAATGAAATTGTTACATGCTGCAATTACATTAGGGTGAACTCTGCAGGGAAATGTGGAGGTAGAAAAGTTTCTGCTACTGTAGTTTGGTTTTCTCTATGTATAGCCTTATCCCATTGCATTACAGTGTCAGGGTCCTGATCCTGAGACAGGAGAACATTTATCACAGAGGCGGCCCATTTATAAAATGACATTCCTAACTGGCCTGCTTCCAGCTAGGAGAACTAGACACTGGCTTTACTGAACACTGTGGGTACCAGGATCTAAGCTAAAGAGGCAAAAGGAGTGTCAAGAGGTGAAACACATCCTTCCGTATCCTCCGGAACCTTTCTTAAAGGTTACAGAAAAGAATTTACCCGGTGTACCCTGGAAAAAAAGAGTAAAGGTTCCTCAAGAGTACTGTTCAATAACAATCCCATTATCTCCACTCCTACACAGTAACTCTCCTGATGTCTTAATGCACAGAGTGCTGCATCAAATTCTGATCAAATGAGTCATTCAGAGTGTGACATTTACATTGTCATTTACTGAGACAGTAGAATATTCATTATTAATTTAAAGCATGCTGAATTATTTAATATAGAGAATGTTATCTGAGATTTTAGTGTTGAAAAGTGCTGAGTCAACAAATCATATTTTCTTCCTCTGCTGGAGGGCAGCGCTAAGAGTGGCAAGTGAAGTGGAAAAAGGAGGAAGAATACAAACATGGTCTCATGTTCTCCTTCTGTTGTTTTGGACATAAGCCATGAGGAAAACAGATTTGCACAAAGAACAGTGGCCAGGCCTCTAAATGTAAGCACTAATTATATCTACACACTCATTAAATGAATGTGCACTGGACTTAGCTTGAGTGTGTGCCTTCCAAGAAACCAGAGAGAGTGTAATTTGTGTGATAAGAGACAAAAAGTCTCTGCAGAAGATAAAATATGTAGACGTCTGCTCGCGGTCCTAAAGGACTTGCCTAAGACCTCCAGACGCGTAAGACAGGACGACCCAGTGTCGTCCCTCTATTAAGGTGAATAATTCACAGGGCAATTAGGGTGCTTGGGGAATGTTCTGGTTTAGGGGAAGGGGATGCAAGACCAATGTGATGATGAGAGATCCCCTCCTCCCCACCTCCCCTCTGTGCCCTACTCCTGCACGCCCTTGATCTCAAGGCACAGAGATTGACAACGTGACACTGACATTAACAAGCCTCCGCCGAGGGGGCCAACCTAGTGGCCCTTAACAGCCTCTCGTTAGCCTTATTATAGGACATATGGTTGAAATCACAGCTCAAGGAGATAGATGTCTGCCTTCTTTTAAGCCAGCTGATGTCTGGGGCCCCAAAACAAACAAGGTTCAGATGTCTCCGCATGATTCATGATCCAATACAATTAACATACATGTACATATGACACTGCATGTCTCAATGAGATTACCTGTCTAAAGGTTGAACACTTGCATTATAGTTCCACAAACATTTCCATTCATTTGCTCCTTTTACTTAAACATTCTATGAAAACAAACAGGACTTGATGCTGGCTAGCAATGGCTTGAGGCTAATGGCATCCCGCGGTCCCAGTGACAATTGGAAGTGTGTTTAGGATTAACAGAGATCTTCTCTGGGAGGCCTCTGGGACAAAAGAGATTTTGTTTTTCTATGTATAATTATGTCTTAGCAAATAACAAACTGAATCGATCAACTACAATGGAGCGCATCCTCATGCTGTTATCAGAGGGAGCAGACCTAGTTAGCTGTTAGCAGCCGATGGGAAACAGAGTTCTGTGGGGAATTTAGCTGAATGAGCTAATGAAGCTAACAGCTAACCGAGCAAAACACAACAGGACTGAGAGTTTCTGTTCAGAGGATCATGAAGCACCAAACAGTGAACTGCAGTTTACTGTGTTTTTTTTATTCTGTTAAAATAACCTATTGATTAAGCATCACAGTTAAGGAAGGCTATGTTAAGTTGTGTTAAATTGCCTTTCTTGGAGGCTTTTGTTGTTACATAACTTTACATTTGGGCCACCAAATTAAGGGCTCAGTGGCCTGTGGGGCAAGTGCTTAAAAATACTAGCATCTTTCTCTGTAATACATTTGTTACAGCTCTATAATGTAGGAGCTCTTAAGTTTTTTGTTTCATGAAAATATCCCTGTTCTTTCATCTACATATCAAAGCTAAAAAATACCAAAATACTGCTGGTGCTGGAATAAAAGTCAAGGGATCAACAAGGCCAGTAAGATGCATCCTCTGATGAACATAAATGTACAAACTTCCATGGCGGTTTTGTCGTCTGACAAAAAGTGGTGGACCAACATCGCCATCCCTAGAGCCATGCTGCTAGCATTACATGAATATCACTATTGCTATTTCAGGAAAGTTGTGCTCAGTGAAATAGCACCAAATCATTGGCTTTAATATTCAAGCGTCAATTTAACATTAAAATTAAAAGAGAAAACTGAAGTTTAGCAAAATCATGGCCCACTGGTAAGTGTATGGGTTACCTTGTCTGACACTTTATTTTAGGAGCAATTGTGTTGAACTCTCAAAGGCAAAATCTCTAACTGAACATGACAACATGACAAACTAGGTGGTCAGTAAATGTAAGTGTCAATATATTTCTGGTTTATCATTAGGGGTGTAAATCACTAGTTTAATCACGAAACAATGTTATACTGATTCTTGTGACAACAATACAATATTTGCTTATATCACAAAGTCTGCCACAATATGATTTGATTTGATTCAATTCAGGTGCCTGTGATCGATATGACAAGCTATCACATGGCCATTAGGGCTGCAACTAACGATTATTTTCATTATTGATTAATCAGCCCATTATTTTCTCACCGTTATTCATTAAGCATTTTGTCAATGAAAAGTCTCTCAGAGCCCAAGATGATGTCTTCAGATTGTGTTTTATCAGAAAAACAGACCAAAATGCCAAAGCTATTTCAGTTTATTATTATAAATGAAAGAGAAAAGCATAAAATTCTCAAATTTATGAAGCATGAAATCATAAAATGTTTGGCTTTTTTTTTTTTTTCTAAAAAAATTACTACATTTACTATTCGATTATCAAAATATTTGCCAACTGTTTTTCTGTCAATTGGACTAATTGTTTCATTTGACTAATTGTTGCAGCTCTAATGGCAATTTAACATAATCAGTTACAGAACAAGCTGCTACCCCTTTGTTTTCTGCATAAATGAAAAAGCAACACATACATAATGTAAATAACTGAACCAGTTAAGTGCAGTAATGTTTAAGATAAATTGACTCCACTAACATGCGTAAAACAGGGATTAACAACAGTAGCATTATTTTTTGCTAGTCACCCATTATTAGCTTAAGCGCTATTACTCTGCATGAATTAGCCTAGCAGCTAGCGACGTTGTCCTCTACTCAAAGCTAAACAAATAACATGTATTATTTAGGTGGGGTACACCCTGGACAGGTCACCAGAATATCGCAGGGCTGACACATAGGAACAGACAACCATTCACACTCACATTAACCGCTACGGACAATTTAGAGTCACCAGTTCTTCTTCTTTGAGTTAGCTGCTAACTGCTGCTAGCTGCCTTTTAAATCTCCTGGCAGAGATTGCACACATAATAAGTCATCGAAACCTCATACTTGTCCAATCCTGCCAGCTTACACTTTTTACACATACATCTATTTGGCACCAATATTACCTTGACTATCAGCTTGAAGACGAGACAATAGACGTGTCATGGGAATTTCAAAAATAAAGGCAATTCCTGAAGATGATGATGATGCCTCAATCTTTTCACTTGCATCGATGATACTGTATTATCGATCATTAAACCGATATATAAATCCAAACTGAAGGATCATTACACCCCTATTTATTACACAGCTTTACTAACAGCTCAAAAACTCTGATCTGATATCAGTACTGTTGCGGATGGCCAGAGAATGGGTCAAGAGATGTAACTAGGGTTGGGTACCGAAACTCGATACTTTTTGTACTTGGTACCGATTCACGTCGGTACTACCAAGTACCGATTCACTTAAAATGAAACGGTGCCAAATTTCGGTACCTGAGGTGGAGGCGGAGCGAGAGCGCATGACTCGCACCTCAGACTCAGCAACAATGGCGACAAAAACAATGTGCAGACAAAAGTTAACGTGCAGCACTGTTCCTAAATGTTCTCAATAAAATGTTGAAACTGAGAAGTTTAGACTATGGGCCCGAACAACGCATAGTGCGTCCAAATTCAAATTCTTCTCTGTGGATTATCTCCGCGACTGTGCGTCATAGCGAGAAGCCACGCATATCAGCAGAAACAGCAGAATTGTAGCTTTCCGACAAGGCCAAGCACTTGTCGGTAATCCAATGTTTTCACAGCGAAAAATTACAATAAAATGATGTATAACAGAGCTTTCATACAGCTTTG
>NC_065521.1:38797944-38911576 GCF_006386435.1 Epinephelus moara | reverse complement strand
AGAAGGACATGAAATGATGGCAAATCTGGTTAGCCCAGATTGTCCTGAAAAAAAACAAGATATAGCATGTGTATGTAGCCTTTATAATGACTGTGATATGAGCTTAAAAGTAAAGGCAGTAAAAATACCCCAAAAAGGCCTAGGGCCCATAGGGTTAAAAAGTACCGAAATAAGGTACCGAATTCCAGATACCAGTACCGGTACCGTATCGTTTCAATTATGAACGGTACCCAACCCTAGATGTAACAGAGTTCACACCATATCCACTTCATGCAACGCTGAATAGCACAGAGACCTCTGGCCTAATTAGTCCTCTAATTTGTGCATTCTAGACAAAGGCATTTACAGACATGGGGTGACTTGGGGAGGAAACAGAATAGGTTGTACAGCAGAGGAGGCCAGAAAAGCTGAGTCATCACTTCAGTCTCCAACTGTTCCAGACATTTGCTGCATTTCCTTTAGATGCTGATCCAAGCCTAAGTGTTGCTGAGATTTGAGTTATGTGGACCGACGGTGTAGCTAATGGTGGACGGCTCACCTGCACCTCATTTATGGCACTGCTCCATACTTTGAAAGAGGTGTGAAACCCAATCCCACTTTACTCTCATGGGTTTTAATCTATTTTCACATTAACCCTTTGCTCTGATACTTGACCTGCAAGGTTCCCAACATAACGCCGCGGTGTCAACGGACAGATTCATGTGTCAGCTGGCATCAGTGAAGCGAAGCAGGGCAATATTGTGCTGTTTGTCGATGTGATGTGACTCATGTGGCCTGGGGAGATGGGCACAGCCAGGCCACGGGGCTCCTAGCTGGGTAATAAATCACCGGGATGACAGGAATAGTGGCCTTTACAGTGCGACAAACTTGCACAACACATAGAGTGTATGTGTAGAAACCTAAACAACCAGTCATACACTACATTACACAAACACACAACTTCACCTTGCACTTTATACTGATGTATATTGGACACGTAGAGGCTCCTTTATTGATATCATCATAATGACTAACGCCTCATTACCATCATTCATCATCTTCATTTTTTATTGTATATGATATAGTTTCATCTGTTTTGTCAATTAAAAGACAATAGCCTGGTAGTTCATAAGATTTTCATCAGCCCAACATTCCTAATTGCAATATGTGGTTGGTGTCGTGATTGATATCACACACAAAACAAATCAATAAGCCTAAGCATCACATTCCCTAAGATACCCCATCTAATCAAAACTATCAATCCTGCTTGTCTAGCCTGGTCTGTAGTCATTACCTGCCTGCAGAGCTCGAGGCTATTAGCGCTGGAGCTACCTAGTGAGCTGAGCAGAGTACCTTGAACATTAGTGTGGTCAAACACCCTCAGCACAGCAGGATGAATGAATGGCAGGGATGTGGAGCCAGCAAAGCATGATCATACTAATGGGCCATGGTAAATGGACCAGCTATGGGTAGTATGGGCTGACTGGCCTGCTCTGTGATCCAGAGCCATGCCCATTTCACGGTGTCTGCCAGAGACCTGGCTGCACTTACTCACCGAGATGGAGAGCTTCATGAAGGAGCCCAAATTTCGAGAAGGGTTTGTCTGAGGTGCCGGGACAATCATTGGAGACAAAAAGGAAGCTGTCTGCACCTGTTAAGTTATGGGACAACTGACAAAGCTCTGTAAGGGGAAATATGTCTTCACTGAGCCTTGAACGCTTTGGCCCATCTCACTGTCTCCTCCTGCTCGCATGCACAGACAGCCGGGGCTATAGATAGCTTGGTGGCCACCATCCATTTCACCCATTATTTGCCAAATTTCATTATAACAAATGTACAAAGGATTTATTAGGTGAAATGTTTTATATTATCATTAATATACAGCACGCCTCTTCAATCGGCGGGCCACATCCAGCCCAGAAGCAACCTCTGAATGCTCCAGCATACATCAATCTTATATACCTGTATAAAGAAGTATTTTAACCACATATAGTTTATGGAAGTAGCTAAAGACTGAGCCATCTCGCTTCCCTCCCATCTCTGCTGAGTTACACATGCGCAGTACCTATCTGGCAGAATGTGTTGATCGGTGACACCGCCAATCATTACTTTCGAAAATCAACATTTTCTCATGTCCTATGTCTTTTCCTAAACGCTCTCCTTGACCTCAATAGAAAATGTCATGAAGTAAAATGCGTGTGTGTATTGTTTAAAAAAAAAAACTTAAAGGGATAGTTCAGATTCTTTTTAATTGGGCTGTACAGGGTACTTATTCGTAGACAGTATATTGCATAAAGTAGATGTAAGTTTGCACACCTCCAATTTGGAGAAGTATGGTGGAGTCCGAGACAGAGGCTAAGCAATGTACCGCTATGGATGAGGGTCCAAAAAAACCCTCATTTTAGCCAGCTAAAAAACTCCCACCTAAAATTATCACTATCACTTTAAGTGTACGCTATATTGGAAGTATTTTCACCACTATACCTTTCCATCAGACAGCCCATTCCGATGGGGAAGCCGTTAACAGCTTCAGTTCCCCATCTATGCTCTTGATAAATCCACCAGACTCCATTGAGAAAAACAGTGATTTCAGCTGGCTGAACAAAGGAGCTGCTGGTCTACCATTGCCTCAAACAATCATTTTTATTTGTGCAATTATGTGACTTTGGTGCATCCAAATTGACCCCTTTAAACGCCAATGTCACACAATGATAAAAACAAAATAACTCTTAGAGGAAGTGGTAGACCAGCAGCTCCTGTGTTCAAAAATGTTTAATCACTGTTTTTCTCAATGGAATCTGGCTTTAAAGAGCACTATGTAACAGCTTCATTTTCCCATCAGAAATAACTGTCTGACATTAAGATAAAGCAGTGAAAATATTCTAGATAGGGCGCACACTTAAACTGTTATTGTTGATTTTTAGGTGGGACGTTTTTTTTTCTAAGTGGCTAAAAACTGTTTTGTTGCTGACCCCTCCCCATCAGTAAAACCGCTGAGTCCGTCAAATACACTGTGCTCAACTTCACCACACCACAGACTGTATGGGTTGTAAGCTCCACGCCGGGCCAGTAGTGAGAGTCCGCCTGGCCACATGCCCATCATGACACACACACAGCTAATGTTACTTCACGGTTATTAAAGACAGAGTCGAGCCATTTTGGTGTCAGTGTGAGTTTGTTGGGACCGTTTAAGAGCTCGTTGTGGGATGCTAGCCACTGCTGCTGTGTTAGTTACTGCTAAACACGCAGACGGTGAACTGAACATTAGCCGGGGGGAGAGTAGCTCATTTATTATTAGCAAATTTATCATTTAGCCTGACATGCCAAAATGAATTACAAATGCCAAACCATGCCAAAAATAGACTTATTATTCATTTTGTCTGACAACAAGAAATTATTTCATCTGACAGAAATATAAATCGAGAAAAGAGAATCTCACAACTCTGTCATCAGCCAGTGTTTGTATGGCATAAATTATCATCTGACTAACAAAACTGTCATTGATTCATTTTCTCTCAATTAATCATTTAATTGACTAATTATTTAAGTATTGCTATTGTAATATTATTCTCAAAAAAATAAAGTTTGTTTTTACAGTTTCTACTATAACTGCATGAAATGAAATGTTTTGTCGATTGCATGCCTCTGCCAGAGTCCGACATGCCGTGCAGAAAGAGTTTTTTTTTCTTCCTTCATAACCCACTGAAAAATACAAGAAAATAATGGGTGTAAATCAAGCAATGTCTCATTGTCGCCGGAAGCGGTGCCCCTGATCCTAACACACTCATGACACTAACCGCAGCTGACGAGTGCAGAAAGCTGAGCAAGTCTTCCTCTACTGTTAATGGCCAGTAGAAAGATTCAGCTGAAGGAGGGAGAGGTCAGATGTGATGGTCGAGCTGATCGTGTTGCGTGGGATGCTTCATATTAGAACACAATGGGCCTCGTGCAGCAACACTCTATTAAATGTTTCTTATAGTTTCTCTTAATTATCAGTGAAGAGAAAAATAAGAGAAGTAATCTTAAGCTGCACTAAACATTCTCAACCATCCAAATCTGCGCTTACCCAGTTGTGCTTGATCATAAGTAACCTGTAAGCATAAGTAACGCCCCCTAAAGACTATTAAAGGACAGGTGTTGTGCCATGGGAAAATACTTTGGCACTCAAGTATGAAAAGTAATCATGCAGGACAATTGCAGAGCTATTGAGATACATCAAAGACATTTAAACTAGAAAAGCAGGACTTCTACAGATACCTGCAAGTTAGGGACTACTTCAATAAAAATTTCAAAGTTTAAAGATAAATTAACCCAAACTTATTACTATATTTTCAAATGCGTACATAATGAGAGATACTAAAAAGTTAGTTTCAAGATTGTACGGCAGCATTAAAATTTCAAAGAATCATTCTACAATACATATCAAATAAAAATGGGAGAAAGAATCGGACATACAAATAACAGAGGAGGACTGGACGGAGATATGTGAAACATAGGCAACTACTGCAAACTCAAGGTCCCTGAGGAAGTTTGGTTAGAAAAATTTCGTGCGATTCTTTATCACCCCTAAACTAACAGCACTGCGAACAGGCCTACAGAGCCGGGGCTTTTGTTAGAGACAACCCTCGCAGGCCAATCATTATCATGTTTTCTGGGCATGCCCAAAAATACAACCATATTGACAAGAGATTGCAGCTGGGATTCATAGGATAATTGGGATGGATTTAGTCGACTCATTTGTCACATTATGATAAGGAAAAATACCTGAAACTGTCCCACACAAAGATTAATATTTATTTAAGGTACTTTTGACAAGTAGCTGGAAAGCCATAACTCGCAAATGGTTGCAAATTGATCCTCCAACATTGGCCCAATGGCTTGGGATTATAAACGACATAAACTGTATGGAAAGATTTTTATTTTAAGACTTGAGATGGAAAATGTACAAAATACTGGAAGACATGGATTGTGTATAAACGCTGTTGAGAAGAGTGCGACAGTGAACGCCAGGATGTAAGCGAAAAATGTACGGTGATTTGACCTTGTAAAACTCATGACAACCTCATGTTCTTTATTTCTTAAATAAATAAGAGTTACAAAAGAAAGTAAAGTACTCATGCAGAAAAGTTAAAATCCATTTAATAAATCAAAATAAATAATTAAAAGGGAATCCAGCAAATCCTCAAAACAACTTAAATAACTATCAAAATGTTACTTTTCTAATCAACTAAATAATCATTTAGACTGTATTTGTATCTTTTCATATGAGTTGTGTGTAAGAATCTTAATTTGTAAAACTACTAATAACTAACGTTATCAAATAATTGTAGTGGAGTAAAAAATATATTTCCCTCTGAAGTGTAGTGGAGCAGAAGAAGAAAGCTGCATGAGGTTAAAATACTCAAGTAAAGTAAAAGTACCTCAAATCTGTATTTAAGTACAGTACTTAATTAAAAGTCTTAGTTAAGTTCCACCACTTGAGAGCAAAGGGATGCACAGTAACTTTACAGTATTATTTACAGTAATTTACAGTAATTAGGATCAATGGACCAAGTATTTATTTAGCCCACAAAATAATCTACAACATATAATAATCTAAATTTGATGATATAATATTCATGCATTTATCTATGTTCCTCAAATTTAAAATGTTTCCTCACATCAGAAAAACTTTTATTATCTTGGAAAGAGTGCTTTTGACCACCTATAAAACTGTCTCCTACCTAAGAGCAGAAATAAGACAACTGCTTAGTCCCAGAAATCAATAGGAACGAACAAAATAAGGACGTGAATACGAACAAAAGAGAGAAAATGTGTTTGTATAATGCTCCCTGCACGAGGCCCAATGTTGTGCATTTAGTTCCCAACCCAGGTTTCTTCTTCGGAAATGTTTGGGTTTTGTTTCCTAAACAATATGGAGTCATGAAAAGATGGACTTATAGAGCTCTTAGGCATCCTGAGAAAAACATCATAAAGCATCATCCTCTAATGATGATTTAATGGCGCACAGCAGGACAGAATCCTTCATCGATGATTTCCTTATGGTAATGTCATTCCAACATAAATTTATAACGTTAATATAAACCAACGTCTGCACCACAGAGGGAAAAAATACAGAAATCTTCATTATGAAGTAAATGACTCACAGTGCAATGATCTCTTCTGATGAACTATTGGACATTTCTGAATAACAAAACCACATATTGTGTGATCATTCCTCTTAATGTGCGTTAATATGCATTTCGCCCCCGTCTTTGATGATAAGAACAGCTTTTTGCCTGTACGGCAAACAGACCAGACAATTACTCCCAACTGCTCTCACTGGAGAAGTCTGAAGTCTTGCCATCTGATCTCCATTTCTTCTCCGCTACAGTGAAAACAGTGCATACTGCTTCACCCAGTGATTCAAATCACAACACAGATTAACTACTGTACAGAGTCAGAGAGCAATGTAGGGAGTAATCAAACCACAGATGGGACTAAAGCAATGGCTAACAACCTCAGAGGGTAACTTGCCTGTGTGTCCATTGGAAACAAAGTGATATTACAAGCTATTTTATTGCCTGCCTGCACAGATGTCGCACCAACCAATTTTCGTTGAAATTAAATAAAACAATACAGTCCTGAGCTGTGGCTTGGGAGCATCGTGGCCACAGACTGTACAAAAAAAGTGGACGTAGCTACCATGACGTCTCCCATTAGTTTGTGAACTTCTGTTTTGAAGGAGCATTTTAGGTATCACCGTCTTGGCTTTTTGAGAGCCAGAAGAGACAAGATCTGGATGAGAAATCTGATTAAGAACCTGAGGGAACCACTGTGGTAGCAATATCTCAACCACAAGGTAACAACGCCCCAAAGCAAACCCTGCTTTATCGTCTGTTTTATTCCAAATGGGACCATAATTTACAAATAAACATCATGCTGGATTGAAGAGGACTTGAAAGTAGCCATTGAGACCATAAACTGAATAGGAAAATGTTTACTGAGGTAATAAATCAAGAAGGAAGTAGAGTTATTTTTGCATAAACTTTTACACAGTCAGACTCAGTTGTGCAACCAGTGCAGTCGCCCCCTGCAGGCCAATAGAAAGAATGCAGGTTTAAGGCACTTCAGCAGTGGCTTCACTTTTCAGACCTACATAAAACCCCTTGGTTGTGACATAAAATAAATGACCACTTCACATGCTAATGCAGGTCCAAAATAAAGCACGTGTAATATTGACTGGTACTCACAAATCCATGGAATAACACCTGAAGCATCTTCAACGGAAGGATGGAGAATGGAAGAGGGATGCATGTGAAGAAGCTGTGGGTGGATTTCACACTGACCTCTGCAACAGAGCGAAGCTGCAGCAGGAAGGGGACTCCTCACAGGGTTTCAGGAGAGTTTCCTGGTCCTCTCTGTATACTGAACACAAATATCCATCTCCTTAGTCACTTTAGCACTTTAACCATAAATGTGCTCTTTCATATGGTCAGTTTTAGCTCTAGCTTTGCTGTAGGGCTGCACAATATGCGAAAAAATTCATATTGCAGTTATTCTGACAGATTGTGACTGCAATATGAGTAACAATTTTAGTGGGAATGGTAACTGTTGCATTTCATTTTCACTATTAAAATATAAAAATGACGATGTGATTTTTGCTGGGCTCCGTACCAAACAAATTATGTTCCCTTATGTCTAGAATAGATTTTTGGGCCGGGGCTTGTCTGTAGTGCTACAATGCTTCATTTATGCTGGTGTATTGTGATACATTTTACCTTACCAAAAAATTGCAGCTCCTGCGATTGGCCATATTATGATTTCAATAATGTTTATTTCAATTAACAGCCCTACCTAGCTGGCATTTTTAATACACACTAACAATTTGACAGTTACACAGACTGCTGCTACATTGACTCAAGTATTGCACTTCATTACTAATCTTTTGGCACTTGTACTCTTGTAGGCTAGTTTTACTCCACTACATTTATTTTGAGAACATTAGTTTAGTACAACTAATACAAAATATCAATATATCAACTAATAAATCACACTATATCATTATAGATTACATTACAGCAGTATATTAAGTTATCAAAATAAGCTCCAACTTTACCAGCAGCAATATAAATGTGATGTACACTTTTATGCATCACTAATTATAACCCAGTGACATATAAATAGGCCACACTGCATTATGGGTAGGCTAAGTACATTTAAATGCTAATACTTATTTAGCTACTTCAAATGAGTAACAATAAGGTTTTCAAAGCAGGTCTTTTACTTGTCACTGGGTATTTCTATACTGTGGTATTGGTATTATTACTATACTCAAATATCTGAGCAGTCTTCTTCCATCACTGGAGCTTTGCTAATGTCGTTAGCATGCTAATTTATGATGCTAACGCGTTGTCATGACGTTAGCACGCTAACCGTTCTATCTATGATGCTAACGCGCTAATCGCGTTCAGCATCCGTTTTTACAAGCCATATTCATTTGTTACTTTATTAAAAATACACACACATGTATTTACCTTCTGTAGCTTCCAATACATCTTCAACCAACTGTATTATCCTGCCTTAAACGAAATTTGTGTCATACCGGTATTCACTCTCTTTAGGTATCAGTTGCATTAAGTTTGTATTGCAGTTGGCGTCACACAGAGGCGTAAGTTAAACCCCGCCCCTCTAACTGACAGTGACCTTGGATGTGTTTTGATTGGACTAAAAGTTTGCCAATATAATTAAAAAGAAACGTCAAGTCAGACAATATTATTTTTTATATGGCTAGATTGTGAAATAACCACATTGCTTTGTATATGCATACATAGGCGATCAAACATTTATTTTATTTTTTTAAAAACTTTATTAAATCAACATAAACCTGTATCCCACTGCCTGTGGTTTTAGCTGCCTCTTGTTTGAGATTACTAAAATGAACTGTTTTTAATAGAGTACAGTTAAATTTGCTCATTTTTTTCTGTCTCCAAATGAAATTTTAGACATAGCTACACTGACCATGGACCAAATAAGCAGCCACAAGCCAAAACAAATGCCAAGGATATTGGTTTCTCAGCTCACATTGATTGATAGTTTAGTTTTTATGATAAATACGTACTACTACTACTACTTACTGCCATCTAGGGCCTTCATATAGTATTGGTACTTACCTGGTGATGTGATGCAAGTAAGGTGAGTTTCCTCTTCAAAGACTTGAAGAACTAGTGCTACAAATCAGTGTTTCTCTGAAGGTATCTGGCTTGTCATCGACAGGTCATTAGCCCAGTACCTGCTAATGTGTGCTCACTGTTTTTCTCCCATTACTTAAGATCCAGACATTCTGGAGGTTTTTACCAGGAGCCAAATTAAAACACTGAATAAAGCAGTTTCACATTACAAATCAGTGTTTCCAATGCCGTTCCACTTGTTGCAGATGCCCGCTAGCCAAGCATCAAAAAAATATATATATATATATTTTTTTTTAATACTTTCTTGAATGTCTAAGAATTTATGCTGGTCATGCTAATAAGTCCCACTAAAAGGACCTCTTTGTTAAAGCTTATTCTTTTTTTTTTTAAGGAGAAGTTCTCAGAATTATTTCAGTAATTACACAGGTCAGAAATTGCCTTGTGGCTCCAGACAGTGGCTCTAAACCTTTTTTTTTTTAATGTCAATGACCCCTAAATTGATTCACATAATGTTACGAACCCCCATTTGATAAGATTTTGCTTCAGGGACCTCCATCTGAAAACATTTTGGTTGTTAGAAATGATCAGCATACTATAGTTGTCAACTACATTTGCAGAAATAACCATGGAGGAAATAAAACATATCACCAAAAAGTCATTTATGACTCTTCCTCACATTAAGCTCAGTTCTTTTGTGAAATAAATAGTGAAAATTAACTGTTCCCTATTTTTCTGGCATCTCTCTCACAGACCCCTGATTGTTAACCACTGCTCTAAGAGACAAGAGACACTTAAGCAAAAGGCCACCATGAAATGTGACCCTTTCTACACACACACTTTAAAACAGGATATTATATTAACACATCTGTGTGTGATCTTTGGGCTGATACCGTGTGCATCTTCACCACAAAATACGAATAAACCGAGCTGTATTAAAGATAAGTGGCTCACATCATCTTGTGAACAACCTTTCCAGTGAATTGTACTGGACCTGAGGAGACAACACCAGACCACTTAAACCTCCCAGTGACAAGCCGGAGGGACTGCGAACCAATCATCTTAGGAAGCAAACAATTCATGTAGGAGGGAAAAGGCCAAACTCTGAACCCTGTAAATGACAAATATCAATGCAGGGAAAATGAATGCACAAGGAAACACTAAGTTATTGTACCGTGAAGTCCATAAATCTATCACAAAGGTCAGAGGGGCTTTTAGCTGGCATTAATCACAGTGAGAGGCAGGAAAAAAAATTCAAGGAACAGGGTGACAGTGGAAAAAGCTTCCTCTTCTCCCTCGGCCTGTGTCTTCTGACTGAGTCTCTGAAATTGCACACATTTGTCCCTGTTACTCCAAAAAAACAGTTTTCAGAGGGGTGTCTTTCACAGGGGTGTAGCTCTTGCTCACACGGTAAATCAAGGTGTTATTTTTCCATTTTCTGTGTGGGAGCTTTGATTCCCAGTGGCTGTGCTTCTTGTTTGTGGCCAATTTTTGCTGTTTGTTTCGTGACATGTAGCCCATTAGAGTGAAATTTCACTTGGTTTTCTTTGTCCTGCCTCAGACAAACTCATCATTTTATCTGGTTCCTTAAATAAGTCTCTTTCATACAGGGTTTTGCTGCTTGCTGTGTGTAAAGATTGTGAAATTATTCTCGACACTGGTTCCAGCAAAGACGCTTTATTTAAATGTCTTTTTTTTCCGCTTACTTAAAACTGACGTCAGCAAAGTACCTGCTTAAGCACTGTTCTTCACATCAGTCTCAATTAGCAACCCTTTTAATGGCATATGATTCATACCTCTGTCACAGAAGCCACTAATAACTCCATTTCCCACATTATTATCACTTTTATCATAACTACGGTTTTGTAAAAGCTCTCACTCAAGCTTGGTGGAGTTTGTGTATGGAGCCCTGTGTGTGGCTGCAAGTGCTCAGATTGGCTCTTAAGGAGGTGTAAAAAACCGAGCCAATTACAGCGGCACAAGTGCTGCAACATGAGAATGGAGGGGGAGACTGGTCCAAGCCAAGATTGAACTGAGAATTGGGAGGGACAAGAGAACCATAACGAAATTGAAAATCTGGCTGCACTCAAACAAGACAGACACTGAATTAAAAAAAATAAACAGAGATGAATTTTCCTTCCGTTTATTACGGAATGCTTAAAGGAACAGTGTGTAGGATTTAGTGGCATCTAGTGGTGACGAATGCAACCAGATGAAACTTCTCCCATGTGCAAAGCGTGAACTCCTGGTTAGAATTCCTTCAGTGGTCATTGTTCAGGAGGTTTTTACCAGGAGTCAAATTATCTGCTGAGATCTTTTCCTCTCCAAAACCAACCCAGTCTCACTCCGAAGTTGCCGAAATCCGGCGCTTGGGCAGTGACTTCCGACGTCAGACACAGACAGCCGTCATTTCACATCGGCATGATACACGGCTAGTTGCCATTATAGTTTAAGGAACACCCAGCAGCATCAAGGGGAAACATGGCGGGAAAAGAATGAAAGTTAAGGTGGCGAAAGTAGGGCAGGCAGGAGCCAAAGCCAAATCTTGTTCTGTTTTCCTGGACCCAACCACATGTGTGTGTAGGCAAAACGTAACCAGATGCGTTTGTTGTTGAAGGAAAAAAACACGTCAATTTGCAGTGGTGTAACGACGTAGCGCGTTTATCTTGAAAGAGACTGTATGTTAACGGTAAATTTCCTGTGAAAACTGAAGTGTATTTTGTAAAAAAGACAATGCATGTAACAACCAATTCACCCGGGGTACCTTGCACGTCGTATTTGAATGTGGAAAGTCCATGACCAAACATCGATATATGACGAGGACCAACCAGTTTCACGTCGCAAATCAGTATTTGTCTTATGCTGCTTAGCACATTGCAGACGGACCGCTCACCCAGCGAATGTGTGATAACTTTTTTTATCAAGAAGCTCAGGAAGTTTTCAGTGGATGCCGAATTATCCACAGAGGTCTTATCCTGTCCCAGACAAATGGACCCAGTCATTTACGCCGGGTTCACACTGGATGCGGAATCTCTTCGAAGCGCACCGATCTTCCATGGAGCGCTGCCCACTTGCTTTTGGCACCCATGCTAACAGATTAGATTGTTCAGACTGGACGCAGCATGGTACCCTGGAGGGCTCATGATAGTTTCGGCATCTACTTAAGCGTTTCTGCGAGCCAATCTAGCAAGAAAACACACTGATATTCTATTTCAAATGACATAACACAGCACAGCAAGAGGGTTCCTGGTTTGAACCCAGGGTGGGGGAGCCCCTCTCTGCGGAGTTTGCATGTTCTTCCCATGTCAGTGAGGGTTTTCTCCAGGTGCTCCAGCTTCCTCCCACAGTCCAAAGACATGCAGGTTAATTGGTGACTCTAAATTGTCCGTAGGCGTGAATGTGAGTGTGAATGGTTGTCTGTCTCTATGTGTCAGCCCTGTGATAGTCTGGTGAACCCTGCCTCTCGCCCAGTGTCAGCTGGGATAGGCTCCAGCCCATGACCCATAACAGGATAAGCGGTTACGGAAAATAAATGAATAAAGGATACATTTGATATGATATAAATTATCTGATTATGATAAATGTTAAAATATGCATCCATGGTTCCACATAATTGTCAGATGTGTCTAAACAGAGAGTGTGAAAGTATGCAGAGCAACACACACTTACAGTCACACGCACAGACACAAGCAGACAGAGACGGTGCTTTACATCGCTCCTGGTGTGAACGGCCAGGCGACTGCTGATGGGCAACTGTGAAACGGTTAACAAATCAGGGTGCTACTGTTAAACTGATAAAAACACTGAATAAAACAGTTGCTCGTTACAAATGTACATACAAGTGTTTCTCTGATGCTGTTCGGCTCGTTGCAGACATGCTGCTAGCCCAGCACCTGCTAACCTGTGCTCACCTTTTTTCTCTGACAACTTAAGATCCAGATGTTCAGGAGGTTTTTTCCACAGGAGCTGAATTACCTGCAGAGGTCTCATCCTCTTCAAAACAAACAGACCATGTGATTTAAACTGGTAAAACGAGGGGCTGCTAACTACAGTTGCCGGCACGAAAATGTGAAAAGGTAAATGGCCCTATCTAAAGCCAGTGTTTGGTTTGTCTCTTTCTGGGATACTGTAGAAACACGGAAGAGCAACATGGCAGACTGTGGGGACGAGGACCCGCCCCCTATCTAGATAAAGACAGCTTATACTAAGATAATGAAAACACAACAATTCTTATCTTCAGCTGATTATACACTAAAGAAAACTCATTATCTTGTATTCCAATTCTGCCCATATATCTAAAAATTAAATCCTACACACTGAACCTTTAAAGATCAGTACTGTGCAGCAAGGTCACGAATGAATTTGTTTTTAGTTTCCCTCTTCAAACCTTGGACCCCCCCCACAGTTGGCCCTCTTATCATTATTTATTAGTACTATGGTTGTGCTAGAGGAGGAATATGGCATTATAAGGGCACAGGGAGGCGTCACGCTCAGGTAAAGGCCATGGTCTGCTATCAGAAATTCTATCCATAATTTATCGACTAAACAAATGATGCACCTTGGCTCTCCCATTGTTCTTGTGGCCTTATCTTTTCCTTGCTGCAAGGAGGTGGAACAAGGGAGCCTGAACACAAAGCCAGCGGACACAGGGGCCGAAGCAGACCAGATGATAATGATCCAGCCAATCCATGGAACTGCGGGTTTCTGCATACCCAGACACACACCTATCTCCTAATTACTTTAAACAACAATTAATTTATTCAGAAGAGGAAAAAAGCTTGTTTAAATGTATTCACAATATAATCAGAATAAAAAGGTTAAAAAAAGAAAAGGTTAAAGGAGCAGTGTGTAAGATGTGGGAGGATTCAGTGGCATCTTGTGGTGAGGACGGCAGATTGCAACCAGCTGAAACTTCTCCTGGTTAAAATTCCTTCAGTCTTTAACACGTAGTGATCCGGGGTGAGAGTGAACCCAAACGCACAACTCTGGAAACAGTCTGGATAAAATAACACAATCTTTACTGGTCAGAAGTTTGGTACATAGGATGAAAGTCAACACAGGCGAACAAATCCAAAAAGGCTAAATCCCAAAAAACTAGAAAAGGATGCAGGGAAACAAAAGGTTGAAGGCGAGACACACAAGGAGCTAAAACGAACTGGCACTGAGAGAAAAAAAGACACACAGTAAATACTCTGGTGAGGGGACTGACAATAAGACACAGGTGGAGTCATCAACAGGGGCAGGAAACAAAACATAACCTAAGAAACTTGAGCTTTCACACACAGTCTTCATTGTTCAGGAGGTTTTTAATAGGAAACAAATTATTCACAGAGGTTCTCTCCAAAACAAACGGACCAGGTGAGTTAAACCGGTAAAAACACACAGTATAAAGCAGTTCCATGTTACAAATCAATGTTTCTTCAATGCTGTTTGGCACATTGCAGACAGTTTGACAATAGACAGGAAAGGTGAAAGAGAGATGGGGGATGACGTCTACATCGGGCGCACACTCTACCAGGTGAGCTAGAGGTTGCCCTGTTCTTACCTTTTTTGTCTGCGAACCTAAGATCCAGACATTCAGGAGGTTTTTAGCAGGAGCCGAATTATATGCAGAGGTCTCTTCCTCCCCAAACAAACAAACCAGGTGATTGAAACCATTAAAAAACACTGTATAAAGCAGTTTCACATAAAAATCAGTGTTTCTCTGATGCTGTTTGGCATGTCAGAGATGGGCCACCAGCTTGGCAACTGCTAATCTGTGCTAACCTTTTTTATCTGATAACTCTTGCGACACTCTCGTCCTGAAGGGGGCGCTAAATGAAGCTCAGCGTAAGTTCAATCAGGAAGGCTTTCATCATGCTCATCCATTCACGGTTCTCTCCCTCCCACTCACACTGCTTCCTCTAATCAGCTGACTATGGGTGTTCACTCTTCTAGTTATCCAATCAAACTTTGCCACGATCTCTATCAGCCAATCAGGATGCCACTGCAAAATTTGAAATCTGCCCTGCGTTCCGATACCCATACTACCATACTATTTAGTATGCCAGAAAAAGAATTAGTGTGTCCCAATACATAGTATGTCAGATGCAGTATGCCAAAAGTACCAGGATGTTCTACTACATCCGGTCACATTTCGCAGTATGCATGTCAGCATGCTTCTTTGGCCATTCTGACCCACAATCCTTTGCGCAGCGGAAGTTACGTCACACTGACTGAGCTGCGTGTACAACCAACGCCCACACTTCCTTTCATACATGGTTTATTTAATTTGAGATACTAAGACACTACATATTAGGACTGCAATGATCTGATTATATACTGTCACATATCATACAGTTTTGCAAGAACACGGTTACAACATTCAACTTTATTGTGATTATAGTATAATCAATGTTAGGGTTCAACTATGACTACAATATAGAAGATTCTACCAGTATAGGCAGTGGTGTAAGTGTGGTATAAATAATGAATGAATATGACTAAATATGAATACACTATGGGCCAGGTATGAGCAGTATAGACTAGTAAATATATAAATAGTAAAAGTCAAATACATATTAAGTAATGTAGTAAGAATGTGCAAGTATGTTACACTACAAATAAAAGTAATGTGAATGTAAGGCTGCTTCACGTGCAGACAGAATATAGTGCCAGCAGCTGCATAGCTGTAAATATATTTAACAACAAACATCTGCCAGCAACAGAGAGCTATGTGTGAAGGGGGTTAATATGCCTACTGGTGACTAGTTCAATAGACAGGTCACTAATAATAGGCTTGGAACTGTTTACGTGAACACGTCAGTTTATTAGAAACAACAACATACATTACGACATAACAGCAACAGAGCTCTCCGGCACCTCCGACGGTATGCACGACTCTGGCGAGCTCGACGAGAGGAGATTTGCCGCATCTCCGAAGTACAACAAAACAAAATATTCAAATGTGGCGCTACGGACGGCGGCGGAAGTGAGCAAGAGGGTCGGAGTTCAGGGAGCGGATGTAGTGTGTCCCAATAGCATGCATACTGCGTACTACACTACATACTTTTTAAGGGCAGCTGCAGTACATACTAAAAGTATATAGTAGAAGTATGCGATTTGGAACGCAGGGCTGCTCTCTCCTCTGCTGCTGTCAGCCGTCATTTTAGGCAGGATTGTTGTCCCCTTGTCCACCCCGATCACCTCCAGCCATCGTATCCAGAGTCCAGGACAAGCTCAACAAAGGCTCACTCCTCTACTCATCCAGATCATCAGCACTTCTCCATCTTCTTCTCATCTCATCTTCACCACCTCTACCATCAGCGTCTAGACCCCGGGGGCGTATCCTATTTGACTTTGGATTCATCACGTCTTAAATCATACCATCTCTATGGGGTCCAATTGCCAAAGACTTTTCCCATTTTTCATTCGTATGTGCACGTTAATAAATATTCTTTTCACTATAAAAAAACGAGTCTGTCCTGATTGAACTATGGTAGCCGATGTGAAAATTCGAAAAGGCAAAAACGTGAGAGGCCTTCTCTAAAGCCACTGCTTGGTTTGTTCATTCTGGGCCACTGTAGAAACATGGTGGTGCACCTCTGTGATTTCTGTAGAGAAGGACCTGCTGTTTATGTAAAAATAAATGGCTCATTCTATGGTTACAAAAACACAATGATTCTTATTTTCAGGTAATTTCACACTAAGGAAAACATACTTACCATATTGTATTCCATAACTGCCAATATATATATCCCCTTAAATCCGGCACACTGGACCTTTAACTGATAGGTAACGTGATGAATGCATATTGAATGTAAAACTCTTAGCTGTAGCTAAAGGCTTCTGCAATGTGAGGCACCTAGTGCTTTCTCATGTTTTTGACACAGAAAATGTTTCATCAAAAGGCCATGATCCATCTTGTGTTCCATTTAGCCCGGAGCAAATCTATATCCCAGCATGCATTTCCTATAATTATATATGGGGCAGTTTTCATCTTTCCTTGCTACAAAGACTGGCTTGTCTCATTTGTAAGCCTATGTGATGTGCGTGCTCTTTATCCCTGCTTTTTAATATTCCTATCAAGTTGCTGATGTGAATAGAACACCTGTTTTGCTGTCACATCTCTTTAGATTTTTTAATACACGAATACATTTCTGAATTATTTCATTGAAAAAACAGAGCAGGTTGCCAAAACATGACAGCTAAATTACAGTTAGCGCTGTGTTTATGGGCATTCACAGAGCCTACAATGCAAAGCAAACAAAATCTGATATATACAGATGTGACCTTTGAAAAATGTTTTCTCTTTATCTTTATTATTCATGCACCTCCCTCACAATCCAATGCAGCAGAATAGTGAGCAGGAAAGACTATAACCAGAATCCCACGACTCTGTGTCCAATAGTTATTTGCAATACCATAGCTAAATAAGATAAATAATTTAGCATCCTTGTGTTAGGCAGCGTAATAAAGCTGATGTCTTTATACAGCGGGGATCTGGCTAGCTGTGCAGTTTCTAAGTGAGATGGATGAGGCAAAGCCTAAACTGCTGAGGGGTGAAGTGAATTAGGCTCACATTAGGGGCTTACACTTTACCATTACAATCAAAATGGAGGAGAGTGGGCAAACCTCTTCCCTCTGCTGAAAAAGCCCACATCATATAGCACAGACGCAGCTTAATGAACAGGATTTAAAACTTTGAATGAAACTACGAGCAATTAAAAACTTAGATAAGAATGTGAAGGGTTATCTGAAATATATGTTACCTGGGATATACGTGTATGCACGCGTCATATATTCTGTACACTACGCATGTGTAATCTGGTTTGAATCGGAGAAACAGACTAATTATGATATGTAATGTGCTTACTGCACATATTTGACAATTCTGTTATCAACCTTAAAGTAAATTAAACATGCTGCGAACATGGGAATTAATTTTCTAGCTTGCTGAAAACGGTATTGTCTCTCCAGGTCTGTATAATTACCTCTAAAGTAGAGCAAAGTCAATTAGATCCATATCTATTAAACGTGTCACCATTTATGGAAATTAAATATACATTTAGAATACAAACAGGAGCTTAAGTTATCATGTAAAGTTCTTGTGTTTAAATTAGGGCTGTACCAAATGTCTTTTTTTTTTTCATGTGAAGCTTCTATTGAGGTTTTCAAATTAAGCTTTAAATGTCTGTTGTCATATTTTATGATGTCATCACCCTAAAAAAGAAAGAAAATTTTCGAATAAAAAATTCAAGTTGAATAAAATGACTGGTCAGATTAAACGAGTCAGTCTATTTTTGATTGAATCAAATTTCTTTGATGAAGAAATGTAATTTATGGTGCTGTTAGACCAACACACTCTCACTCCCAACTCATCAATGTGCTTGGTCAGCAGATTTCAGCGTCAGATACCGAGCCAGAAAGGCACCCTTTAATGGTGATAAGAGACACACCAGGCAGGGACATTTATTTGATGCTCTGAGCAACTTCCGTAGTATAAAGGGCAAGAAAGTCCACATAGGGTGGGCAGATGGGGAGGTGGATAGGTCAAACAAACTCTGGACTTTCACCCAAGAACCTGTGTTCATTTCCTGTGTGAGTTATTTTAACATTTTGTGCAATGGATGGAATGGGGTTTACAGTGCATGATGTTTTTTTCTAAACCTAACCACATGCTTTTGTTGCCTAAACATCAGTAAGTAATTATAAAAACAGTTTATTTTGAAAAGAGACAGTTGGGAGTGAGACTGGGTAGGTAAGATTGCTGTTAAACTGCCCCATTAGTACAGGTATGTGTTTCTGTTTGTGTGCAGCAAGCAAAGAGTTTTTGACCACAGTGAAACTGTTAACTTCAACAAATACGGACTGAAGCAGAGTATTTAATAAGAAAAAAAAACTTGTGAATTTTGGAAATTATGACGTCTACCTTTATTTAATAAATTTGGACTTTTGGACTTTACAACACTCTGTGGTTATTGGAAATATTTGGATCACATGAGTTGGCACAGCATTCAAATGTTGATTTGGAATTTAAATGTCAACGATGCAAACGAAGCTTTGAAGCTTCAAACTATTCGGTACAGCCTTGGGATGTTAGTTTCAGTGAAATTTGCTTTCAACAGTCTGACACTAAACAGTAACTAACCAGTTAATTTTTAAGAAAAAGCAAAAATGATGTGAAATACAAGAAGGCTTTCCTTTTAGTCCAGCGCTTCACTGACCCATTGAGCTTTAGCACCACATTTCAAAACACTGTGGATCTAAAGAGGGTGAACATTTGATGTTTTGTTATGTAAATGTCTGGCCTTTTATTCTATCTTCTGTTGGCTTTGCTGACATACAGCCAGCTAGCCACGCCAACATGCGCAGACATATGCCAACTGCCCACCATCTGGTCTCCAATGGTTAGCTAGCCTTTGACTTCTCTGCACTGTGCACCACCCAGGTTGGGTGGTAGTTATTAGCACCACTCATTCAGTGATTACCACTAGTAATGCCGTCCTGGTGATGGCATGATGTTGCTGCAGTCGATGGTAGCCACCCTCCAATCACCCCCTAGGTTGCCCAGGTGAGTAAGCAGCTTCATTGCGAGTTGAAAAACCCCGTTAGCACTGGTGACTTTGTTAGCACCACTAGGTGTGCTGACACTGCTAACGACACAAACACAGCTAACAGTAATTATCAATGCTAAAGTGGGGTACAGCTCAAAATTGTGCTGCTTACTTGCCAGGGTGTCCTAGGGCAACCAAAAGAGTGGGCCCAAGGTTTCCATAGCAACACTGTTGGGACAGCATACAGGCAGTAGCTAACATTAGCTCCCACCAGACCTAGGCAGTGCGCAGTGAAGTAAACGGAAGAATAGAGAAATTCACAGTGAAGCCGACATGCATAGCTAGTCAAAAAAATTATCGGCGGTGAGTCGATTAAGGGTTAACCGCTGAGGACAGCTGTAATCAAAACACTCCAAAATGCACACAGTTCACTTGCAAATTCATTTTTGAACTATCAAACACAAAGAATTACACAGTAAGAGACAGAGAGTCTCCTGACAGGCTTTCACCTTGGTTATAAAATGTCAGAATGTCAAGGCTTTCTACTTGGCACTACTTGCAGAAGCCTCATTTGATACCCAATAAATGTATGACAACATTTCAGTGGAGCAGTCAGCCAAAGGCCTGGGTCGCATTTTAAAAACATCTCCTGACCTTTCCACGGTGGCAGTAATTGCTAATGCCAGACAAGGAGAGAATGTAAGTCTCTTATGAGACACAGCAGAGGGAACGGACCCTGATGACGTCAACGATGGGAGAGAGCTCAGGGAGGAAATAGGCAGCAGGTCACAATTTCAAGGGAAAAAAAATCTTCCGGCAGACTTCATCGGGTTGTAAAGTGCAACCTAATCACCAGCAACACTCCACGGATACCTCAGCTGGTAATGAATCTAAACTCTGCATCATATCCTTTTGAAAAGACACAATACCTTAAGTCTCAGAGGGATCCGGGTTTCATTTTCTTTACCTTACTCTCAGTGTCAAGGGGCTCAGAGTTGATGGCGGTGTGACAACAAATCCATTCCTCCTATTTCGCTCCTCCATTCTGCCCAATGCTGCGGCAGAGACGGATCAGAGATGAAATCAGAGAGACATAAAGATGACTCGAGGAGTTGAAAAAAAAAAAAAATCCACTTGAATAGAAGAAACGGCTTCACTCCGGAGCACAGTCAGGAAACTTCCTCTGCCAGTGAGTGTGTCAAGAGGAATTCATCACTGGGAGTAAAAATAAAGCTCCTTTCATATTGAGTTATTAAGTCTCAGTCTTCCTGCAGCAGATAAAATACAGTATCTAGTTCATATTATATCTAAATAAGTAAAAGTCTCAAGCTCTTTCTGAGATAAATCTGTTTTTGATGTGATGGAGACTCTTCAGTTTACGGGCACAGTCTCTCATACATTTAATGATTTGTAACAAAGACTGATGGCCTGGCTGTTGATCATCTTATTGAACAGTATAAAGTCCCCCAGCTGTGGTCAGTGAGAGCTAAATCACAGATAAATAGTGACAGACGTACATTTAACAAGCAGCACCATGTGCTTGCTAAAAGTATAATGGCGTTTCCTATTGTGCTGTATGATTCCAGCCATGGCTGCCGCCAGTTGTGGGTTCTTAAACAGCTCCTCTGGTCGACAACGCGGCCGCGCATTAATCTCGTCACCTGGGTCCATTGTTGATCACACTAATCACAACCGGAGGAGACATTGCATAGATGGAAATATATGTGTTTATGGGGCCTGGAACAGGACTTAGGCAGGTGTTTGGTTTCTGTGCCATCGTCGCAGCGCCAGTGCTCGCTCACTGCCCATTTGTATTATAGCCTTCAGCCAAAGAGACAGCTTGCGAGGCGCTGGCCCCTGATCCCAGCACATTAGTTTAATGCCTAGATCTGTGGAACTGTTCCTGACTCCCTCTCCAGCCTGGCACAGCAGCCAGACAGACAGACAAACGTGCACACGCAAACACACACACGCACACACGCAGGCTGGCCTCATCAAGCTGCAGCTCAGAAATGCAAAGTAGCATCTTTAGAAAGCTTGCTTCTACTTTCTGTAGCTTCTAACTGGCATCAAGTATGAACAGCTGTGTCATGTGGCAAAGACGTAAGCATTCCAGCATGTTGTAAAAATACACTAAAATACAAAAATACACGCTTAAATTGCCAAAGAATGTCTCAATGTGCGCTGCCATCTCTGTTTTTTTTTTCCAATACGTGTGCAGCTATGCACCAGAAGGATTTATTTATTTGGCTCTTGCCGTAAGCACAGCATGTGCTCATGATTAGAAGTTATTTACCGAGAGTAAACAAGATCTATGCAAGTGGATCACTAAGTAAATACACAGCAGGTTGCAAGATGACCAATTGTACCTTAAAAATAAGCCCATCCATCCTCGTAGGCGCCATCAGAAGGAGACCAAGAGGGCAAGCAGCAACCCATCTGTCTACATGTCAGCACCTATGTGTCAGCGCTAAGGAGACACAATCTGTTCGAGATAACCTGCCAGAGGAAGAGAGTAAATAAACATCTGCATGTATATTTATACAGTATATCCAAGCCTCCGCCCTAATGAGCGTTAGGCGCACCGGTTGAGGATCTGGATTTGATTCTGAGCCAGCATTAAAGCACATCATCTGCTGAGATGTTCTCGTCTGTCTTTTTCTCAGTTTCACCTGGACTCGGAGACATGTTGACAACTCCAGGAGCCCCTGGAGTGGAGATCTAGGAGCAAACATATGGGCTGTCAGCAGAATGGGAGAGACAAACTCCTGTCAGAGAGTTCTCATTCTGCCCAACAGTTGGTGAGGATGGATATTTTTTTCTCCTGAAGGTTGGCTGAAGGGGCTGTCTTTGACAAAGCATGTATGTGTTGAAAAAATTATCATCATGTAAGCAGGAGGCAAATTAGTTAGGACTTATAATACAAGTTAAAGGAGCAGTGTGGAGGATTTAGTGGCATCAAAGCAGTGCTGTGCTACCAGCTGAAACTTCTCCCGTGTGCCAAGGGTGAACTCCTGGTTAGGTTTCCTTTAGTTTTCATTGTTCAGGAGGTTTTTAACCGGGAGCTGAATTATCTGCAGAGATCTCTTCCTCTTCAAACCAAACAGACCAGGTGATTAAAACCTGTAAAAACAAAGAATGAGTACAAATGAGTGTTTCTCCAATGCTGTTAGGATGCTAACTATGGTGGCCGACACAAAAGCTAATGGCCCAATCTAGAGCCAGTGTTTGGTTTGTCCATTCTATGCTACTGTAGAAACATATCAGTGATGGCGGACTCTGTGGACGAGGTCCCGCTCCTTATGTGGACAAAAACAGCTCATTCTAAGGTAACAAAAACACAACGATTCTTAGGCCATGTTAACAGGAAAACAATCTGCTGAAAATTTAATCGTTTTAAAAAAGTTCTGCGTTCATACGTAACGTTTTGAGAACAATCACCGTGCACACAGATCCGCAAAAATGACCAAAAACGCTGTAGTATATATGCCAGGCCAGTAGTTGGCGGTGTGACTTTGTAATGAAACAACACACACCTGCTCACATGCGCTTCCTTCTACAGAGCGGTGATGTATAAACAAACAAAATGGCAAACGCACGAACGTTTGTCTGGACGGACGACGAGGTGGAGTTGCTACAGTAAATCTACACTATGATGGGGAAGCGCTGGTAAATTCAACAGGGTGAGCAGCACACAGAGCTTGCAAGTCCGCCATTGTTGTTGCGATGGTCGACATTATTGCGCATGCCTAGTGACTTGAACCGTAATGCGCATGTGCGAAAAGTCTCACTTTTTTAGAGGAACTCTCAAGTTTACATGACAATGGAGACGGTGTCGTTTCCAAAAAATTGCACTCTGGAACCCCTTCTCAAAATGTTAAGTTTTCAGGCACCCAAAACGCCGCTGTTGAGTAAACGATCAGCCAAAACGCAACTAAGGTTTACAGTTTTCGGTTGAAATCGTTGTCGTAAAAACGGGACCTAATTTTCAGGTGATTATACACTAAAGAAATCATACATATTATATTATTGTACGATAAGATTTACTTTTGTGAGGACGTATCCAGTAGATTGTCTTGTTTTTCTCTGTTCATTATTTTGCATCTACGTAATTTAATGTTAACTACATTCATATATTGTTTATGTATTTTATTTTGATCTTTACATTAAATTTGGAACTTTTTAATACTGCACACCTTACGTGCAGGTAATGAGAGATAATGCAGGTAATGTCCTATGTTCTTTTTCGGACATTAAAGTGGATCAAGTTACCCAGAGAAGCTGTCCCTGTGCTCTTACTTCACCCACAGCCCTTTGATAATTAATTCAGTAACTAGTAAATTCATAGGTAAGACATGAGAAAGAAACATGCCTTACATTATATTCCTTTTCTGCCAAAATATTCCCCTAAATCCTACACACTGGACCTTTAACGATGCATATTTGATGCACATTTGATGTATACATGAAGGGTTTTGACAAAAACAGCTAGTGTGTATTCAAATTTGTGTAAAAATGATGGCAGAAAAAAATCCAGGTCATGAATAAACACATTTAACATACTCAGTAAAAAGGCAGAAACTCTAAAACTCTGTAGATATGCATTTTTGATTATTAATTAAACAAAACAAACTGATAAGACACAATCGTAGCCACAATCTCCTGCCGTACACACTCCCACACAAACAGAGACGCTCACATACTGCACTCTTTGTTTTGTTTAGTTTTTCTGTTATCTCCGTCCTGATGAAGATCCTGTGAGATCAATACTGGTGGGCATTTTAAACCATCAATATGTCAGACTAATGAGGGCATTTAATAAACTTTTCTCTTTGCTCTGCCTCAGATCGCCTCAAGTGCTTTTCTTTTCTGTAACTATCAAGAAAACTGAAAAGTTCAACGATGGAAATTATTATTATACTTATATCCAGTAACTTTGAAATCATCTCAGAGTTTTCTGAAAGTCTCCCCATGTTGAAACAAATAAAAAGACAGAAAAATAAGCCCAAAAGACTCTGGGGCAAGTGGGATGGATTTTTGCAGTGCACGCACTCACTCACACACATGCACACACACACACCTGTCATCAAGGCTTTGTCAACACTGACCTCCATCACAGCCCCTCCCTGTGTCGTCTGATGTGGCAAGAACACCGCCACATGTTTGAACGGCCCATAAATTAGAAGCTGCAAATGTTTGCACAGTTTAACCTTGTGTAGGTGAGGGCTGATTGAGGAATACAGAAACAGAGCCGTGTGTGTTAGTGTGTGTCTTAGTATGTGTGCATAGGGAGGAGGAGACAGACGGACAGATCTGTATGTCCCTTTAGCCCTTCTCAGAGCCGTCTGACCACAATCATCATTTATGAAAAAGCAATCCTGAGATTTAAAAGCGTTAATTCTTCCGTTTTGTATATTTTGCATTGCTTTTACGTTGAATGTGTAGTGTTATGACAGTAGCAAAAAGGAAAAACACACACACACAATGCACCATCTGTTGTTGTGTCAGCTGAGTGATGCTGATATACTGTCCTGGGAAACATCCATATGTGAAATCAAATTCTAGTTCATAGAAAGTTTTAATATCACCAGCTCATGTTTCAGCTTAAAGGATCTGTAGACGACATTCCGAGCATATCGAGGATTCAGAGTCTGATTCAGGTTGTCTGCACACAGCTCTCGACGTGGATGTGACTGAGCTGGTGGCTAGCAGCTAACAATGCTTGCAGCTTGAACAGCACTAACAGCTAATCAGTGCTAAAGAAGGTAACAGTCTCAAACTTAGGGGCGGGGGCGACCAGATGAGTTGGTGTTGTGTTCACACATTCCTGCCAGACGCCGCGATGGACGCGATGGAGGTGGCGCAAATGACACGAAATACACAAATTAAGCAGCGCGATTTTGCGTCATACGCTTATTTGCAAGAGTTGAAAAATCTGAACTTCGGCGACCAATGTGTACCGCAGTAGGCAATCAGCATTAAGATCCTTCGGGGACATATGACGCCAAGGATGTACCGATGGAACTTCATTCATCGATTCAGCAATGTCACGTGCGTATGACGTGAGTTAGTTGCACGTATGAAGTAAGTCAACACAAAATTTTCTAGGGTTCAAACTCACTAATTCGCATCATGTCAGGTGTGAACACAACATTATGCTTCTGAGACAACGCTGTAAGTCGGGGCAGCTCTGGGCACCCCACTAACATCAGCTAAGGGATGGCGTGCCAGTTTACGCTGGTTACCTGCATTGTGTTTTTCAAAATAAACTTCTGTTTTCACAAGAAAATGTACAATTTCTGTTCGTTAGATGCAGACATTCTCCTTTCAAAATAAACTAAGAACGTCGGTAAAATACTTAGGTTTTAGGTTTACTTCCTGAAGTTTATGCAACAAAAGCATGTGGTTAGGTTTAGAAAAAACATCACAGTCTGATTTAAAATTATTCCGTTTGTTACCAACATAATGTAATGTCACATGACATGTCACATAAGTCAAATGACAGACTTCACTATGTTGCACATACTAGCACACTATGTTGTCTATGGTAACTTGATAGACTTTTGGTTTCACATGGGACATGAAGAGAGGTCTCCTGGGTGAAAGTCCAGTTTGTTTGACACATCCACCTCCCCTTCCACCTGCCCTGTGTGGAAATCTCTCACTCTTTATAATACGGCAGTTGCTCAGAGCGTCAAAAATGGCCACTGCCCGGTGTGTCAGATACTGCCTCTAAAGGGTACCTTGGTGTGTTTGTATCTGATGCTGATGGCCACTGACCATGCACTGGAATTTGACACATACAGGGACTCACATGCACTCACATGAATACGCCACTGGACCATCTACCAAAACAAAGAATGGAGAGAGTGTGACTTTATTCTCTGCTCAAGTCTCCATTACTCCTCAATGTCTTAACTAAGCAATTTTTTGCTGCTATATTAATGGTCTGAATATACGATACAATTCCTTTAAGGTAGCCATCGATAAATTACTCACTGAACTTTATGAAGAGATACAGATCGAATCATAATGTTTGTTTACAATAACTTATTATAACAACTATAAATCCCCCATGTCATGTACATAAAATCAAACGGCGTTGAGCAAACACTGCCTCAGTTGGTTAGTTTCTAGCAACCTAAAAAATTCAATGTCATCTTAATTGCACATTATACTTAAAATATATTCACTGCTTTACCTTGCCATCAAACAGCCCTTTCCAACAGGAAATAGAAGGCGTTACATCAAAGCCTTCAGACTCCGCTGACAGACAACAGTCTAGATTGATAAACAGCGCTGCAGGTAAAAGGAAAAATATGTATTTTTGATTTTGGGGTGAACTGTCCCTTTAAGATACCTCATAAAATGACATTTCCCAAACTTCTTTCTTCTTAAAACTCTGTTCACAGTGGCTTAGCTTTTATTTAGTCAATACCTTTATTTTTAAGAACAGCAATGACACACTGTTACCAAGGTCGGTGTTTAAAGCTTAAGAAGAGAAGCGCTTTCAGACAGCTGAGCTGTCTAAGTGTTCTCAGCGGGGGGTAAGATGTTTGGGCTCCCATGTCTTCTGGGACTTGCTTTAAATGTTTTTTTACTGGAGAGTCATTAATATTTTACAGAGTGTAATAGGCCCAGAGCCTTGGGACTGTGTTTGGCACCACGATTACAGCACACATACCCATTAAAACTGATTAGCTCTCATGTGAGGGGAAGCCCGTGTCCACAAAATGCTTTGATAATAATTTTGTTCTAAGTATTAAATGTTGGGGCCTTTTGAGTCAAGTGAACAAACACAGCCTTTGCCTCATCATAGTCTGTGAAAGTGGCAAAAAAAAACAACAACCACCCATCCCCCGAGTACTAAACAACTTCCATCAAAGCTTGACAAATGATTTCACCACCTCTTTATTATGCATGCCATAACAGTTTGGGGAAGAGAAGTGACTGCATTTAAATTGGCTGAGCACCGTGAAATGATACGACTGATACACAACAATCCAGTTGTTCTGGTTCAGAAATGTTCTGTTCAAGCATGTTGCATGGTTTGTTTCTCCCTATCACCGTCTTTAAATGTGCCTAATCAGGCAGAAATGTTGTGGAGACATAATACTGATGACTCATATTTTTACATTGATTAGACTCCTTAAATTCTGGAGTCTTGTTAACATTCTTTATCCGTCAGTGCAAATGTAAATGCACTTCTGAGTTAAACTGTGGCTACAGAGATTTAAATATCATGAAAACAACTTGTATCTTGTATTTCTACCAGTCTTGTGTTTTTTAGATACTACTGAGTGCAATTAGTTCAGCAGATCTGATTTAATGTTATAAATAATATAAAATGTATCATCAGTTAACACAAGAGATGTGGTTCTATCCAGAGTACGTGCAGGTGCTGTGGTAATTGTGGCGAGTTGCTGTGCCACGCGCGGCATGTGTGCCGTGTCCTGCGGCTGTATGGAGGCCGCGCTGCACTGCAAGCTGCAGGGAGGATTCCTGAGAGCTGGACACCATGTGGGAAAGATATGGCCATTACTGCCAGCAAACCCTCCAGTGCTGGAACAGGCCACATCAGCGAGTGGGCTGTGGGTCCTTGTTAACATTATTGGCAGGTGGTGCGTGAAGCCGGCTGTCCTTGTCAGGACCCTAAAGGCAACTTCTCAAACTAAACTGAAAGCCCAGAGACCCTGTCAACTTCTTTTCAAGCAGAAGCAGGAGTGCCACGATGGATCAGGGGAGGAGATATTTCAAACGCAGCTGATAAAAAGAGCACAAAAATATATAATACTGTCATTTAGAGGAAAGTAAACTACACGCTCTGAAGCTTGTCAGAACTCAGAAAGATATTCTGATGGTATTGAAACATGTTTGCAATTAATAGTGTTATAGACCGAATCACTGTGACGTCATGCTAACTAGGGACGTTCCTGACGAGTAATTTCCCTGTTGACAAAACGAAAATTTTAATTAAGACGACTGGTCTAAAAAAGGGAAAACACTCAGTCAAAATTTAGCACAATTTATTGTGAAGTATTTGAAATATTGTCCCAAAAAATATTGTGTGCATTAAGAGCCCTTTGGACCTTTAATCACTTCTTCAACAACCATGTCAGCTCTGTAGCACCTACTAGTGGCGGGTGGCTGCATGACAGTTAAGCAGCCTTGTACACGAATAAAACACTAATTGGTTTAACAGACTAATATTTCTGCTGCCGACCAGTGAGGGGGCAGACGTTTAATGCTTTAGACGACTAGTCGCGCGCATCCCTACTGCTAACACTTCAGGGTGGAAAACTGGCCATTAAATTAAATTGCAGAGATATAAAACCAGCAAACTTGTTCATATCTGTCGTCATTTTCAGCCGTAACTATAACGCTTAAAGATATATATTTAAAGCTATAGTGTGTAACTTCTACATGTCCTTAAATGTCCGTTTCACCCAAGCCACTACTAGAGGAGATGACACAATGCTGATTAAGCCGATCGGCTCCTCTAACATCTCGCGGTATTTTTCAATATATATCATTTTTAGTTTGCATGTCAACCGGCGACATTCCCGCGCTGGCGCACAGGAAATGCCGCGTTTCACCTCACAACAAGAAGGGAGGAGGAGGAAGAGCGGAGAGTCTCATAGCAAGAGGTAGAGCGCAGGTAGAAAGAGAAAGCAACATGGCAAAGAACCCAAAGAAGTGGCTGAGACACGGTTGAGAAGTGGATCTTACCACAAAGAAAAAGCCTGGATGTTCGACTGAAGGTCTGTTAGCAAAGAAGGAAAGTGACCGATGGAGAAGGCAAACAAGGATTTGTATTGGCGCCGCTTTTCCTCGGTGGAGAGCCCTGAAGGAAGAAATTGGGCTGAGGGCAGACACGGATGTTGCCTTGCTGCTGTTGGATAAGTAAGTGACTTGGTTTATAATTATATTATGAGTAGTATGTGTTGCTGTTACATGTACTGGACCTAGTACTTTATTATTTTCTTGGAAATGGTGCTATGAACGTAATGTAATGTTAGCAGCCTGGTGTTCGCCACGTTGTGTAGCATTGTGTACACGGTGTGAGGCCAGTGTTACTCTGTGTACATGGAAGTGCCGGCTTATTTGTTGTAATAACGCATTATCCGCTGGGGGGCGACAGAAGTTACGCACTATAGCTTTAAACACAGCGAGTTTATGTGACGAATCTGTTTTGCTTATTTTATGTACTGTGTTGCTTTTCTAGTGTCTTTGACAAACCAAATCTATCTGCACGGAAGTTAAGCAACGTACTGCTGTCGACAGAGACTGAAGCTGAGTCCCATGTATTTCCATTATACTGAAGAGAAGGCAGACATCTCTACAGCCGAAATCTCCAACACTCGGCAACCCACACCAAAACAATCTAGACTGATAAGTAGTACTACAGGTAAGAGGTAAAATATGTGTACTTGAATTTGGAGTGAACTGTCCCTTTAATGCCGAACTAATGACTGGAAATGTTCTTTCAAATGTGACAACCTAAAGGACTAATTTGCATAATTTGGGGATGAATGGGCGTCCACATTGTATTTGTCGTTCTATTCAGTTTGTGCGTGCTCCAGCCAGCTGTGACGAACCCTCAGCGTGGGCGGCTGAGAAAATCTGGGTGGTTATTCTGAGGCTCGTGCTGGACGGTTAGTTTGGGCCACAGCCCAGACATCATGTTAAGATCCTCCTTGCTCTTAAACACACAAAAGAAAATGAGTGTGATATCTTTCCAGTAGTGCTCATTATACATCATCATGGCGCAGCGGCCAATCCGCACATTCACCGGCTGCGTGGAACTCCTCCATCTTATGAAAAACAGCCAGACGACAAGACAAATAGTCGACATGAGAATCATAATGACTCAAAGGCTGAGGGATGGGAAGACTGAGTGTGAGGGAGATGAGCTGTGGAAAGCTCATTCATGGAGGAAAAACAACATCAGGAAGAATGAGCAAACATCTTGTTTTGATGATCAAAAGTTGTGTTTTTAACATTAAAATGTGTTAAAAATGTAAATCCTAAATCAGCATTAATGAAACTGAACACAAAAACAAAGGAGCAGATGATGCTCGGGGAAGCAGATGGTGAGTGACGGCGCAGATACAGCACCTGGACTCCACTTTGATCATAAAACAGCTTCAATCTCCTTTTATCATTTAGAACACTAGAGGGTAGACAGTTATTGTTCAGACAAGTGTATCTGCACTGTAATGTGCCATAAACATATCATAGGGGCACAATCTTCAATATGGCAGTGGTAATAGCCCATAACGTATTGGTAGAAGTAAAGGAAGAACTGGTAATGGGACTATTATGGAAGAGAGAGCGTGCTCCTGCGGTGTCCTGCACGGCACGGGGACAGTCTGAGGCATATCTTCACACACACTCTTTTCATGGATGACTACAGAGAATTAGGCCAAATTCTGTGTACCATCATTCAAGTTGGGACCTGTGAGCGCCTTTAAACCATGTTGTAATTACAAATTATTTTTTCTAATTAATTTTGGGCTTCGTGTTCCATTAGCTTGCGGTTATGCGAGTTACAGCTAATTGAAAATGTTATTAGGCTAATAATGTTTACTTTGTCTTGTGTGGGTTGGACCCGATGCTTCTAAAGTGCATCTCCTCCCTCTCTTCCTTTCATTTCCAGGAGCTGTTTGCTTATTGTAATTGAAGACGGGAGAGGCTCTTTTTTTTCCTCCCTCCAGGGCTCCTTCAGCCCCCTAATCCATATTGACATGGTATCTCCAGGAGATGGGCAGAATGTTAACCTGCAGTGCTGCTGTGTCCCCTCATTACAGAGCGGCAGGGACCGATGGACACAGGCTGGCCAAGTGACTGTCTCCTCCCCTAACATCATATGACTGCTCGTATTTACTTTATATAATGCCAAAATCCACCCCCTCAAAAATTAAAATTTATTTTTGAAAAATTGAAAAAACAAAAGACGAATAAAATTAAATAAAAAACATACATAGGGTAAAAATGATCCCAAAGATCTGATGCTAGCAGTCGGTCTGTAATAGGGGTACCACGTCTGGTCCTGGCATTGCGGGTCACCTTAATGTGTTCATCAGTGGCCCTTTTTACACAGAGATTGGGCTAAATGAAGTCTCCTCTTTACGCCGTTTTTGCGTTTTTAACCAAGCGGCAAACTCTGGGGCTGAAAAATGAAGCCAATGCGGAAGTGCCAAAACCTGCAGTTCCTCTAATGGCCACTAGAGGCTTGCTCCAGTGAATCCCCATGGAGTGCCGAAGTCACGCCCCTTCCGGTGAAGCTCACGGGACCTTAGATCGAAAAAAATATGAATGGCAGTGAATGAGGAGAGAAATATTATCTTTTGGTCCCGTTTGAGTTGTGACATTAAATCCAAATATGCCGTTAATGAATTTAAAACATCAATTTTAAGGTCAAGAAAGTCATACTTTGTGGTAAAACTGTTGAGATATAAGCTTTTGAAAAAAATGTAATTAGAAAAACTACACAGGAGGCGGTCGCGTATGTGACGTCATAGCTTTCGCTCGCTTCCTGCAGCTTGGAATGACTGCAACCTGGCACAAAACACACAGACATTTTCAATCATAAATCGATTAATCATAAAACTACTGCTAAAGCTATGACGTCACATACGCGACCTCCTCCTGTGTACTCTTGAGTCTTTCTAATTAAAAAGCTTATATCTCAACAGTTTTACCACAAAGTATGACTTTCTTGACCTTAAAATGTATGTTTTAAATTCATTAACAGCATATTTAGATTTCATGTCACAACTCAGACGGGAACAAAAGATAATATTGCTCTCCTCATTCACTGCCATTCATATTTTTTCCAATCTAAGGTCCCATGAGCTCTACCGGAAGGGGCGTGACTTCGGCACTCTATAGACCACCATGTTAAAATGCCCAACTTAACAGCAGAAATAAATTTGTTTACAGCCTGCTATGAAAAACAGTTTTGCTCTCTTTAACTAATATCCACTCATGACAACTGTACAGAGGGTAAATTCTTTTTCATAACTCACCTGTTTACATTTTATTAAAGCTTAAAGTCAGTCAGACTCAGTCAGATCCACCTCTCGCTCCTCCACAGTGCCCAAATCTGGCTTCAAAAAGCCAAGATGGCGATGGCCAAAATGCCAGACTCAAGGCTTTAAAATGGGAGCCCTGAAACCGACGGGTGACGTCATGGTAGCCATGTCAATTATTTTTACAGTCTATGTTTTTTACACAGAACCATAACATGGCGGCATCAAGCTGTTCCAGTGTGTGAGTTTAGACAGCATGCCGGCACCCTGGAAGCAAAAGAGGCGTAACAGGCGTGACATGTAACACAACAGCAATCTGCTACTAGTGTGACATATATCACATGTGTCTGCAGCTGTTTATAGACAACAATGGCATGACATGGCAATTACAATCATTTACCATCCCTGTTATACGGTGGCTGATCTTGTCTTCTCAATTCTCCTCTAGAGGGTAAGGAGCTCCTGGACCTCATTGTTTTGCCAATTTGCGGACTTTTTCGGTGGCTGTTTTTCTTCCAGTTAGCTGCTAACTGCTTCTAGCTGCTTTCTAAATGTCTCAGCAGTGGGTCGCACACATAACATGGTGTTAAAGCGTCAGTGATCCCATCCTGCTGACTGTCCCTTTCATTCAAACGTTGATTTGGCACTGTTACTACCACCAGGGCCAGCTTAAAGGCGAGACAACTCTTCTGTGATCGTATCTTTTATACAGAAACCAGAGATGGAAAAAAGGCACAAAATTTCAGGCTCAAACAAGCAGTGTAAAAGGGGCTGGTGGGTGATAATCACTCATCATAGTCAGTCAGAGTCAAGGTACAGTGGGGTGTATGTATAGAGCATTAGAGTGAGAGAAACAGAAAAGGCAAAAGGCATCTAGATCACAGTACATATACTGTATATACATATATATAGAAACTCGAAATTTACAAATTTGCACATACCTTATAAATACAGAATATATAAATCAGAATATTTTTTTGGGGGGGAGCAAGGGGGCTGAATGTGCTCGGTCCAGCAGTGTCTAAGCATGCAGAAAGAGTTTCTCCATGTGTTAAAACACAATGCGCGCATGCATGCTTTAATATTATACAAGGTGACAGAGAAAACACCTATTTCTGTATATATTCAGTACATCTCTGTAATGTTCGTGATAATATGTGTGTGCTTACAACATTAAGTGTGAGGTAAATTTCTGCTTTCTGTGCTAATCTTTGTTATTCAGTGTAACATTGCTGTGTTACCGTGAACAACATGTCCTCAATCTAATTTTCCGCCAATATCACTCTGTCTAAGTTCATCAAGTTTCAGCCTATCACATGGCCATAATTATCGAAGGTGGGCGCATCCAATGAAACCAGCTATTAACACAGTCGGACATTTTTAAATGGTTTGGAAACAAGATATTGCACAGTGCAATTTCTTAGTTGCTGTTAGGAATCAGATAAAACCTCATACAATGAAACAATATAAGAACAAAACAGTTGTAAAAATAGTGTTCTAAACCTTATTTACTCCGGATTCTTTAAATCAGTTTATGTTTTATTTTCAACCGTGTCAGCATTCAGAATAATAATGTCATTGCACATAATATTAGAATAGTATTTGCCCAGTGTTGTTGTGAATACCCACATGCAGCACATGCATGTTTGTCCTCATTATAAAACAGTCACACTGATGGTGAAACTCTTGGGCCATGTCAATTTAATTGGTGAGTCTGAGCTTCATCTGAATAGCACGACAGGCCGACATCCAAGAACCTCGAAGTGACAAGAACCCAGAAAAACAACAAGCACAGTGACTAACATTTGCTAATTTTAGCAACATAGAAACATTGGACGTCCTTGCCTTTGTTAAAATGATTATTGTCTCTACTCTTCTTCCACCCAAGACAACAACATGAGCATCTTGTGAGCAGTGACACATTAATTGTTTCTGCTTCACTCTCCGATTCTAGAATAATGATTTAGTCTCCAAAGTTTGCCTAAAGTACAAGAAACTTGCTTGAAAATGTACTTCGATGCTATATTTCTTATTTCAGGCTTTCACAGGTTTTAGTGTCTGCGTGCACACCAGTTGATTGATACAAACCTTTGCGTTAAAATCCTGTGCCTGGGCTACTTAACCTCTTTGTGTTCTCACCTTGTTCCTGCCTTTTCAACGGCCTCGCTACCAAGTGGAGGGAGCCAATTTCCCATCAGTCTGTTAAAGCTAGATTTGCATTAATGAGGCCTGCAGTGTTAAGCCTGAGGGGTAGCTTCTGGTCGAATCACCAGCTGCTGCAAAAATAAGCCACAAACTTTTACTGACACAAGCGTTTACACAGGCTGAGCACAGGAGGATCTGAGGTAGAGGACGTTTGAAGGAGAGAGCGTCTTGATGACAGTGTTGTATTATTTTTAAATTTTCTAGACTTGGCGTAAGGGCAAAAGCAGGTAGAGCTTATTTTAAGTGTTTTTAGGAGCAGAAAGTGCATATTGTATAACTGCTTTTTAAGAATTCATTTTGCTTCAACAGCCGGAGAGCAATAACAACTAGAAGGCCACTCAGACAGCAGAGACACAGATCTCTGCCAAGGTCAACAGTCCAGTCCTCTAGGATATGCAGATATGCGTCTGACGTCACAATGATGTCATTTCATTAGCTGGAGGCAAACACGACTCTCCACCACAGGGCTGTAGGATAGGAGTCTTAAAATGTCGTCTTGTTGTGTTATTGGGAGCCAGAATAGAAGGAGTCATGGCTCAAAACCAGCCGCTACTGCCCGTCAACAAAAACAAAGACAACTATGGTTAAATGAGACGAAAGGACTGGACAGCGGCGATCATCAAAAATGCTCACATGTGCAGCGCACACTTCATATCAGGAGAGGGAAAAAGTATTTCCTGTTGTAGGGATGAATAACGTTATGTGTATTAAGGGTTATCATGTCCACCTCATCAGAAACTGGGGAGGGATTAAGAGGAATATTGGATTTCTCTGTGACGTTAAGTTTTTAGCGCTTTAGCTAACGTTAGCTTTGTTAGCAAAACAAAGTGTTGTCCTCTTTTGTAAGATTAGCATAGTAATCAACCACAAAGCTTCCTGTGACATCATCCATCCACTGAGTGAGAGCATACGGGTCGGCCAGTCTGGTCCAGTTGGTTGGTGTTTACTTATTCAAGTAACACTGGCGGTCCCGGAGAGTGAGTGACCTGACATGGTGTGTTCGTAAATTCAATCTGACGCTCTACACTAAAATG
Source organism: Epinephelus moara (assembly GCF_006386435.1). Taxonomy (NCBI): domain Eukaryota; kingdom Metazoa; phylum Chordata; class Actinopteri; order Perciformes; family Serranidae; genus Epinephelus; species Epinephelus moara. Next base: position 38,875,622 of record NC_065521.1, on the reverse strand, counting down.
ACAGCCCTGCTGGTCGAAGAAACGGAGCGTTATATTTCTACATGAATTAATAAACCGTTACGTTCATCACACATTCACTCCGCTCGGGGCTCTGCTGCTCCAGAGTAAACTCTGCTACTCTGAGAGTGCGGTGCTCTGGATAACTGAATGGTACATTCCGACAGTACTCCGAATTTACACACAGTCCACTTTGTGCCAGAGTGAGCTTCCGCACTCGGAACGAGTATTTCTGAACGCACCACTCACATCATCCTCCTCCATTGTCTAAAACAAACTAACATAAACTCACTAGCTAGTGCTAGCTAATGTCTGTGGAGAACTGTTCTGCCTCCAGCTAAGCCCCGCCCACCAAAAAAAGGTCATACTGTTTAACAGTAAAAGGGTCTATTGTGGCGGCTTTACAACTGTAACGGTTTTTCCATGAAACCACTGCTCCAAAGTGCTCCATAATGAGAACTTCTGTGTGACGTTTAAGCAGCTACATGTGTACGCTACCTGAGAGTATAACTGAAACTCGTGAAGGTGGATTTTAATGTGGTGTCATTGCATTTTTACAACTACTTTTGTCGCTATTGAACTTTGCTTCCATCTACTGATAATTTGTGCATCCGCTCCAAAATGTTATGGGTTCTTCCTTTGCCCATGCTATTCCCCCTCCATGCCTTAGCGCTACGCCATCCTCCGACCACTCCACCTTAAAAACCTAGCTCATAAACTACACAAATTCACAAAGGTGGATATCATACGTATGACGCATACAAATGTATTGTATTCAAGGTTGTATAAATTACATACATTAAATACAATGCCAATATATATATATTTTTTTTAATCTTTATTTCGAACATAGATAAAATAGAACAAAATGTAGGTGATCAATAAGGTAATCAGTCATACAAGAAAAACAAACAAAAAAATCATCAATCATAGTAACAGAGGTAAATATTTAGCGTTTGAAAAGGAGTAGGTAGAAGTGATGCACTTATCTTGACCTACCCCTTATTTCAAGTAATGTTGCTACAAATAAATATAGATTCAGAGATGCATAACAGTATGCATACATACATAATCAAAGAAGTACAATCACAAATGCGAGTTGGGACACTTCTGGTTCTAACTATATGTAAGTGACATGAGAAAACCCAGCTGTAATGTGAATTGGATACCCATGGAAGGAAGGTACTTACTATGCCCGCTGTGCTTCATATTCATGCAATCTACTGTTTTTGAACAATCTTTTAAATTTGTTTAAAGTGCGGCTGTTTTTCATTTCGTGTGTACATTCATTCCATGTTTTGACTCCTTTGACTGTGATGCTGTGATATTTGGAATTAGTTCTTACCAGGGGTTTATTAACATGTCAGATCCTCTCAAGTTATGGTGCTTGTCTCCTGCTCGGAACAAATTCTGAATATTTTGTGGCAATGACTGATTTTTAGCTTTATACATAATCTGTGCAGTTTTGAGGTCGACTAAATCCTTAAATTTGAGTGTTTTTAGTTTGATAAAGAGTGGGTTTGACAGTTCACTGTAGGTAGTTTTGTTTACTATTCTTATCGCTTTTTTTGTAGTGTAAATATTGATTTGGTGTTGGTACTGTACGTGTTCCCCCACACCTCCACACAGTAAGTTATGTATGGAAGTATAAATGAGCAGTACAGAAGGTATAATGACTTTTGACACACGAGATCTTTAACTTTGTAAAGGACTGCGACTGATTTTGATATTTTATTTTTAATATAATTAATGTGTGGTTTCCAACATAGTTTATTATCAATTATTACTCCAAGAAATTTTATTTCAGATACTCTTTCTATTTCTATATCGTTTATTGTGAGTTTTTTGCTTGTGGAGGTTGCACGATTTCCAAGTATTATGAATTTAGTTTTGCTTAAGTTCAGTGTTAGTTTATTGTAGTCAAATCAACTCTTTAGTTTTTTTAAATCATTTTCCACATCATCCAGAAGCCGTTCCAAGTTGTTACCACAGCACAATAAGTTGGTGTCATCTGCAAATAATATTGTTTTCATTATTTTGGAGATTACACATATTTCATTGATGTATAATATAAACAGCAATGGTCCCAGAACAGATCCCTGATTTTCTTCTGTCGACTGGGCTGCTTGTACTATCCATCTGCCAAAGAGAGGGGTGACGAAAGCCCAGACAGATACTCAGACATATTACGCACTATTTTACAAGTAACCTATTTCCTGTTGTTGGGTCATTGTTGCAACATATCTTAAAAGTGCCGTGTTGAACTTGACAAAACAACATAAGAAGAAATAAGCTGTCATTTAAAAGAATATAAATGTCCACGTATTTAGCCTTTCTTAAAACCTCTGGCCCCATACCCAGACACCATGGTGAGATCTCACAGGGCAGCGGATGTTAACAGACTGTATTACTCGTCTTTAATCTATAGCAGACGGTTGCCATCCCAACTGTGCTATATTGGCCACAGGGAGCTCAGACTTTATGTTGAAGGCCCAGATAGCTCTCAGCAGTAGTTCTCACTTCAAACAAAAATTGATGCTCTCCCGGTGCTTCATACGCACAGTGTGGGTAAGCCTGGTGAAAATGCTTTGTGGCTGCTGTCAAGCTGTTTCAAGTTGATGGAAAAACATAATTGATTTGGAACAATTTCGAATTGGTTATGAATCCCGAATTTGTATAAAATCCTTTTGTTGAGGGCTATCCACACAGATATATGCAGGGCATCATTATTCCTCACCACATGCATTTCCCTTCAGAGCCTTCCAGTGATCAATCCGCAATCATGTTATTATTATGGAGCTATTTCCAACAATGAAAGTGAGATTGAAGCTCCGGTGACTTGTTGAATGAAACCCTAATGGATAGCTGTGGGAAACTGCCACAGAGACTGATTAATTAGACCTTCACCATGAGCTCTAAAGCCTCTCCTTTCCATCTCATTAGAACAAAAGCCCCCACATCTCGGCTACAATACTTATTATCCTTCCAGAGTAGTGAAAACTCATATTCTCTGCATGCACAATTGCCTGATGATAAGATGTGAGTGTGCTGTGTTGCCGCCGTGATGGAGATGACATTTTGTTTTACTTCCCGCTGCACATCCCACAACTGTGTTTCCTCTCAGCCTCAGCCCCCTCTGATTAACAGTGATCTGATAGTCTACCAGCGAGCGCCGGACTGGAGCCTGACCAGGTGTGACAGGCCGGTGGGTCTCAACAGCAGGAGCTGATAATGATGATGGTCACTCCACACAAATGGAAATGCCCACACAAACACAAATTAACTGACATACACTTATATCTACCGTGCAATATCTAACATAATAAAAATCACGATTGGGACCTATTATTGTTACCGTGTAACTAATCCGAGGGCTGTTATGGTTGTGCAGTCGTGCTTTAGTATAAATGGCTCTTTTGTGAAATGGGCAAACACACCACACCTGAGTTTGTCCACAATACAAATTGGAGTGTCATTAAAGCTTGTGTAGCTCATAAAGAAATGCCCACTTACTTGGTAATTTGGTATTGAATCCTGGAACAGAGAGGCACATCAGGGTCAAAACACTGTGCTGCTATGCTCATACATCGACAATTTCCGTGAGTGCCAAGACAAAGCATTATTTGTTGGTGGGTCACGCATCTCCCTAACATGCTCATGCAGAAATTGTACAATAAATAACCTATGTAATTCCCTCCATTCTCTTAAGGATAAAAAAAAAATCATCACCTTCTTGCATTCTGTGTCAATGCGCATTTAATGGGATGCAGTCTGGCAGTCTGTGGCAGTAAAATAGTACGCTGGCAAGCTGGCATGATGCCAGACTGGACCAGAAACATCTGTTCACATTATTAATGAATCAATTATATGTCACACATGTGCCAGGCCTGCAGGGGCGGAAGGGGAGGTGTGGTGAGGGGAGGAGAGAGGAACGCAGAGTCGGAATATGAGTATGGTTTGAGCTCCCCAAAGGGGCATGGCCTGCAGCCACTGCCATCGCTCCTGTTTCTCTCACAGATGACTCATATACAACCTGTCAGGACTGCATGTCAGTCAGTGTACAGATAATATAAAGAAAGCTCAGAAATCAAGTGAAATCTGTCTGGAAAATAATGGGAGTAGAGAGTGGAGGCAGCCCAGTCGCCAGAGGAAAATGTTGGCATTGTAAGTTTCAGTAAATCATGGTTACGTTACATTTGTACGTTTCTGTGCCACTGGACATGGATGTTTTTTAGTGACCCATCGCTACGTCTCCAGTGGCTTTTGTGTTGCTGAATGTGGGTGAATTTTAGTGTCTAATTCCCACTTTTCCAGCAGCTTTTGTGCCACTGAACATGGGTGTCTTTGAGGGATGAGTTGCCACTTTTCCAGCGGCTTTTATCGTTAAATGTGGGTGTCTTTGAGGGACCTGTTGCTGCTTTTCCAGCAGCTTTTGTGCTGTTGTACTTGGTTGTTTTTAGCAACCCGTTGCCACTTTCCAAGCAGCTTTTTTTTGCCACCGAACGTGGGTGTTTTTCTGTGACCCATTGCTGCTTTTCCAGTGGCTTTTGTGTCATCAAATGTGGGTGTTTTTGAGACACCTGTTGCCGCTTTTCCAGCAGCTTTTGTACTGTTGAACATGAGTGTTTTTTAACAGCCTGTCATTGCTTTTCCAGCGGCATTTGTATCACTGAGCATTGGTGTTTTTGAAAGACACACTGCCACTTTTCCAGCGGCTTTTATGCTGTTAAATGTGGGTGTGCTTGAGGGACCTGTTGCCACTTTTCCAGCGGTGGTTGTGCCGCCAAACACCAGTGTTTTTCTGGAACTGGCTGCTGCTTTTCCAGTGGCTTTCGTACTGCTGGACATTGGTGTTTTTGAGGGATGCGTTGCTGCTTTTCCAGCTGCTTTTGTGCCATTAAATGTGGAGATCTTTGAAGGACCTGTCGCTGCTTTTCTGGTGCCTTTTGTGCTGCTGAACATGGGTGGTTTAGAGGGACCCATTGCTGCAACCAAGTGGTTTTTGTGCGTAAACCTAACCACATGTTAACCACAGACTTGTTAGAAAGCTAAGGTTACAACAAATCTGCAACATAATAATATACAAATGTTATGTATTCGTGGTTTGCAGATTTGTACCATGCCTACATTTTTTTCTGGCTCTTAGTCTGGTGGATGAGGGTTGGAAAATATGAGAGAAGTGACATAGTAACACATTACAGCATGCACTAAACCAGATTTTTGTGGTTGCACTGTCAGTTTGTGGATAAGTTAAAAAACAGTAAAAAGTCAGTGTGCTCCAAAAGTTTCCACAAAAATACAGCAAACAACATTATTGTATTACTGTCTACCAGCCACAGTTATGAAAAAATATGGGCTGTTACCACATTAGTCTGCACATGTCCGCAGGCGCTCACATACATGTAATTGTACGTCAACAATGAGACAGGTAATACTTACTGTTTACCCGGTCTGTGTGATTCATCATGCAAGCTGTGTGTGGGGATGCTGTCAGCAAGCATTTACATCATTAGGGAAGAGGTGAGGCCACATTCCCCGTGCTTAACATGGTGGCCATTGACTCTTAATGGGCTCCAGCATGTTTCATACCCCCCTAGAGAAAGCTGCTTGCCAGGGCGGACAAACTGAACATCCATTTGCTCTCTAGGGCAGCGGCCAGGGAGGGTTTCATTCTGTGAGAAAAAATGAGCGCGAGGAACATGTTTTACCAATTATAATTATATTCTTTAAATTTTCATTTTAATAATATGTCATATGAGTCCTGATATGAACACAGCATATCAACATTTTTGCTGTCTATTTTTCAGTTGAGATGAAAATTATTTTTCAGTCATTATATATTTTGAGTTGACTGGGGAGTTGTTTGTCCGCTCAGAGCAGATGTGGTTCTGGGGCAGCTGTTCAGAACTGTCAGAAGTGTTAAATAAACTCCGACGGGAATAAGCTTACATAAACATTGGCAAGATGTGGATTTTTGCACTCTCAGATTTACATTAACGCTGCCAGTATACCATCTGAATTCTAATACAATGTAATAATGATGGTGAAAATATTTCATAATATCTAGGCAATAAAAAAATAAAATAAAATAAAAAAAAAGTGCACACTGATGAGCAGAGGACTGCAATGTCATGAGCACGCTCAACCGCTCTGTTTGGACAAGTCAGTCCCTCAGTGGTTTCCCTGGATTCAATTGCTATGATTTTGTTCCATTTTAAAATGCTAGTCCTTCACAACTGTCAGAAGTAGTTATTTAGAGCAGTGTGGGGCCTGTTTTCTTTAGGCTGCCCTTATCCTCACATTTGAAACTGTTCAAGTTATCTGTTGAAAAAAGAAAATTATAATAAAATGATAATTATAATGCTGCTTTTATTAGTATTAGTAGCAGTGGTGGTAAAAACCGAAATTATATACATAAAAGGTTGCATTTTAAAATACATTTTTACAACATAAAGAACTATTAAGCACTGACGTGGATATTTACTGGTATATTTTTTGTCTTCACTGAAATTGCACCATTTAATTTAAAGGAAACATAGCAGTGTGATCTGTAACAGAATAAACACTGGATTCAAATTTATATATGCAAACATTTTCGAATATGTTCTTCTATAGGCATCAGATAAATCAAAGACTAACTGGTTCCCCTCCTTCTGAAAATACCTCTGCCGCTGCAGAACAGAAAAGAAATCAAATTGAATAAGATTCAGGTTATTCAAACCGCTTTTACCTCGCCCGGGTTTTTTGGATCGCTCAGCGCTTTTTCACAAAAGAACTGTCCTTTTACATTAAAATGAGTGACCCTCCTCTGTCATATAAAGTTCCACACAGACCTATATTTTTGTTGATGCGGTTAGCGGTGCTTTAGGCAAAATGACAACTTGCTTTTTGACCAGAGCTGATGGCTTTTTTTCCCGTTTTTGTTGAGACACAAGGGGGAAAAAAAATTACTTCCATTTCAGTGCCCATTTGTTGCCCTTCCAGTGATGTGTGACCCTGTTTTATTTGATTTCATTTGTTCACTTTCATCACTGTTATTCACTTTGATTTACTGGAATGGCCATGAAGGGACGTTAGACATCTATTGGAAATGGCACTGAGAAACCACTGTCATCAAGTACTTATGTAGGTACTTTTTTAAACTGTCAGAAGTACAGTTTCAGGAACATTTTATAGCATATTATTGGATAGATGCTGGATAAGTGATTTAAAGTGGACAGAGTGACCCTTGTGATGCTTTTATCTCTTTTTAAAATTTATGTAGCATATTTATACTGCAAATAAATCCTCCTTTTTTCGATGATGAATACATTAGTCATTAAATTGGATATTCTCTTGTAATTCCATTTCCTTTCAAATGAAAATTGGAAGTCGAGTGCTGCCAAGTAATCAGTCTCTGTGACATTGTGATTAACAGCTGAGGTAGTCTGGGGGGCAGAGGGCAGGACAGCTGGCATGGTCCACTGACCCTCCAGCTAACAAGCACAGGGCATAATTAGTAATTTAAGTCACCTTATAGGTTCTGTCTGTGCCCTTCACACTAGGATCACTCTGAAAACAAGGTGGAATTGTAGCTCATGTTCCCTGACTGCTCATCAAGCAATTACTGACTGGCTCATCACCAAAGGAAAGGGGATTAGACATGGAGGTAAAGTCAACCAGGAGAGAAGGGCAAATATGAACTGGGTGTTGTAAAAGGGGGAAAAAAAGGACGGAATATCAGTGTCTCTAATTTTTACTTTTGACAAGATATACGGTTCTAATTGTCTTGACTTTTCATCCCCCAAATTAATCCTCAGAGAGCTGTCATTTAATAATTACAAATCCCAGCGATAATTATGATAGCCAGTCTAATCCAGTTAGGTTAAAAAAAATGGATGGCTGCTGCTACAATGTGGAAATATTCAACCCAACTGCCAGAATTAATGTTGGCACTGTACGTTTCTAAAAACCACGGATACGATACATTTTGTACATTATAGGTATGAAGCGGATACGTGGGAACTTTACATTTCAATAATGCTGTTGTTAACATGTGGTTAGGTTTAAGCGCAAAAATCTTTTGGTTATTGTTAGAAAAAGATCATGTTTTGGCTAAAAATACCTCGTTTAGGTGGCGAAATCCCCAGTGGAAACACAGCAATGTCTTGGTAATTAAACAACCATTTTAAAGGCACTATCCTGGCTGGAAATGCAGTGAGGTCCTGGTAAAAAAAAGACCAATTTATTGGCACTATCCCAACAGGAAACACAGCAATGTCTTGGCAAAAGACAACCAGTTGTGGCACTATAGCGACAGGAAATGCAGTGGTGTCTTGGTAAAAATACAACAATTTTGACGGTGCTATCTGAGCTAGAAATGCAGCGATTTCTTGGTAAAACATGGCCAGTTTAATGGCACTATCCTGAGAGGAAATGCAGAAATTTCTTGGCAAAAGACAGCCGCTTTTTGGGGCTACTGGAAACACAGGGATGTCTAGTTAAAACTAGGCAATTGCTTTTCGTGGCACTGCCTGTCATGTCAAAAAGCTGCTTTTCATGGCACTAGCAAGGCAGGAAACACGGCGATGTCTGGGTAAAAAGACCAATTTAATGGCACTATCCTGAGAGGAAATACAGTAATGTCTTGGCAAAAGACAACCACTTTTTGTGGCACTATAGCAACTGGAAACACAGCGATGTCTAGGTGAAAAGTAAATGCTTTTCCTGGCATTAACCTGGCAGGAAACACGTCTCGGTGAAAAGCTGCTTTTCATGCATTAGCTCGGCTTGAAATGCAGCGATGTCTTCGTGAAAAACAACTGCTTTTCATGTCACTATCCCAACAGGAGATGCAGCAATTTCTCAGCAAAAGATAACAACTTTTTGTTGCACTTCAATGATTGGAAAAGCAGCAATGTTTAGGTAAAAGGCAATCACTTTTAATGGCATTATCCTGGCAGGAAATGAATGTCTTGCAGAAAAGCTGCTTTTCATGTCACTAGCTCGGCTTAAAACACAGTGATGTCTTGGTAACAACAACTGCTTTTTGTGGTTCTATCCTGGCTGGAAAGCATCAGTGTCTCAGTAAAAACAGCCTTTTTCATGGCACTAATCCTGGTGGGAACACAGTGATGGGTCACCAAAAACAGTCAAAGTCAGCTCGTACACTACATCACCATAGAAACGTTGATATGACATGTAGAAAATGTACAAACATTTCCATGGTTTTCAGAAATGTTCAATGCCAACATTTTCTTCTGGCAACTGGGCTGAAATATCTTATTTCCAAGTAGAAAATGACCCTAAACATGCATCAAAACTACACCAGGCCAGTTTGGAGTCCAAAGCAGTGCTGACCCATTTGTTTTTTGACCTCCACAATCATCAGACATCAAACCCACGGAAAAGACATCACAAGACAGTCTCTGAGATGCTCTGTGAGAGTTCTGAAATAATATAGTTTTCTTAAATCCTGCAATCATATACAAAACACATAGAGTAATGATACATGTTGACTTTCAGTAAACATAAACTTTTCTGACTTAGTGTATTTAAAGAGGACAGATGTGATCAGATCTGAAATTCTATGTGACTAAAGATGCATTTCTTTTGTTAGTTATGAAAGAGAGAAGTTTTTGCTGAAGGACTCTATTATATACAGTATATTATAACTAACAAATACTGACGCTGCTCCATTATTTTTTCTTCGCTGCTCTTTCATCTAAAGTGGTTTCAGAAGAGTTTTATTTAGGTTTGAATTATTGTACTTTTACAGAAAACAAACACATCCCATCCATTATCTCCAAAAGTGGGCAGGGGAATTTTCCTGGCAGAATGCATCGCTTGCAGAACATCATTTCTGTGTGGGTGCAAAAAGCTTGTAGGATGGAAGACAGCGCATTCAGATGGATGAACGGTTGATGTAAAATGACCAGCACAATCACAGCTAGCAATGGTAATCAGAAATATTGGCCAGAAAGGCCTATTTGTGACTACTTTAACAAGAAAACTGTAGTAGAGTCTGTAATTTAGTCTGTCTCCGCTGGTCTGGTAAGGACATGACTATCAGACCAGAGTAATAATGCCTGCAAGGAACACTGATATGTAGTTTTATTTTGTCTATTTAATTGTTTAATTGATAGGGAAGGAGCATGTTAATGAACATCAGTATACAAATACAACATGTAAGCATGTTGGGGTTAGCAAAAATGCTAATCTTATCCTAGGCAGGTAACAAAACAGGCTGTTTTCATGCACTGTTTGTCTATAAAAAAGTAATGGACCAGAATTTGTATGTACTGTAACTCACATAATCATGAGCCAGTAATTCATTTATCACCCATGTAATTGTGAAGGCTGTGATCACATGATAAATGCCCTAATGAGAGTAAATAAGTAAGGAGTATAAAGAACAAAAGTCTGCATAAAAAGGCAGGTTGGAGTGGACGATGGGTCAAACATACACACAACTTTACCCCAGGAGACTGTTTCTCATATCTCGGGTGAAACCAAGTGAACTTTGGGTTATTTTAAGGTATGTCGTCATGTTGTGTTAAGTACGGAACTTTAAATTAAGTATGCAGTGTGACGAGGCCCACCCATGTTTCTTTTCCAACAACACAGTCTCACTCCAACCTCGTCACATATTGACGTTTGGTCAAGAACTTTCCTTGTCCAGATACGCTGTGAAAGATACCCTGGCTGTGTTGGTTGTTGACGTTTTGGGACATCACGTCAAGTTCTGCCTGTTACACACATTACCTTCTTTCAAAATAATTCACTACAAAACCGTGAATTGACCATGAATTGTTTGTTTTAACAACAAACACATATGGTTGGATTTAGGAAAAAAGAACAGGGTTGGGTGAAGGTTGGGATTTGTTGGACCCATCCACCATCAATCCCTTCCCCGCCCCACTCGGATTTTTGCCATCTTAACTTTTGTTCTTGTCCCGCTGCATTTCCCCCTCATGCTGCCGGGCACCAATAAACTATAACGGCAACCAGCCGGGTATCATGCCAATGTTAAGGAACGGCTTTTTTTGTCTGTGTCTGACACCGCAAGTCACTGCCTAAGCTCCAGACTGAGTGAGACCGGGTTGTTTCCTAAGCCTAAACTACATAACCCCAATTTAAGTATGTAACTTTACCTTAAGTATGTAATGTGACAACACCCAACCATGATTCTTTTCCTACACCTAACCTAACCAGTAGGGGGGCTAATTTGTTAAGATTTATCATTTAAACCGTTGTATGTGCATTTTTGTAAGATAATAACTGTTGTTTAAGGATACTTTGAACAAAAATGGATACATTACCCAGTGATGGCAGTGTCCGCTGCTGGAATCAGGACAGTTTAACTGGCTCGGTTCTGGGGCGTCATTCATCCTAAGTGTCAGCCGAGTCAGGCAACCATAAACGGCCTGCCTTATGTCTTCTGGCGTGCCGAGTTTGGGCAGATGCTGGGCCAGTGATGGCAGGGTCAGCAGCCGGAATTTGGCCAGTTTATTAGGCCAGATTCTGGGGTGCCATTCATCCCAAGTCTCAGCTGAGTCAGGCAACCAGATGCAGGCCAACTTCATCACACCGAGATCATGCCCATGCTGGCCCGGGTCATTTTGGCTACCTGGGAACAAGGAACAATATACAGTTACAACAGTAATTAAATGTGAGTGAAATCTGCCCTACTTTAACCTATAAAGTTCATGTTGACTGAAGAGAAAACACTGGCACCATGGATTTCAAGATCAAATGAAAAATAAATACATATGCAGCCCTAACCTTTAAGATATGCTATTTTGATATGTAAATAACAAGGATTTTTGCAGTGACAGCCAGAATGCCTATAATTATAAATACTATAATTCTAAGTCACAAGTAAGCAACAGAGTCTAATCGAGTCTCACCAGTTGGGCAATTACCAAGGGTGTGGGTCTCATTTTAAAGAACATTTAAAACGAGGGGTTTGGGGGACCTCTGTCAAACTTTTGAGCATCAAACACTTAATTTCCTGCATTCTGGTTAATTTCATGCACTAATTTGTTCCTTTTCTGCATCAGTTTATGGTGTATATGATGTAAAATAAAAGTCTTCTGCTCCTTGCATGTTTTTATTGGGGAGGACAAATATACATGTTGTAAAAATCAAGGGGGGCACGTCCTCCTGTGTCCCCACAGAAATCTACACCTATGGCAATTACTATTGTTATCAAGGGTTAATTGCCCAATTGACCCAGCTAAGAAACGGCGTTGTTATGTAAAGAAAATTAATACCCCCAAAAGTAAAGCCCCATTTCTATCAGGCAAAGAAAACAGGCTATCCCCAGTGGATAGAGTGTCATCATTGGCAGAGCGGTCTTGTCACTGATTCAGAGGGACACATGACCCCCCACGCCCCCATCTCAGACCATGCTGATCCGACTGTACCAGATGGGAGTGACTTTTCCCCCGCCCCTCTCTCCAGGCCCTGTCACCAACAGCTGCAGGGACAAAGCAGCAGGGAGAGCGGGGGCAGGCTGGTCGACCCACGGGATACACAGATGCGGGAAGATGAGCCACAGTAAGACTGTGACCCTTACTGTTTATCTCCGTCACCCGTCTCTTCCCTATTCCCTACGCCACGCTCCATAAACGATATGAATGTTTAGGTGCTGGAACTCTGCTGGAGGTGCCGGGGTGTCTGCCCCGCCTCGGGCTGTCCATAGGTCGCCTGTGTGGCCTTCTCCCCCTCGCCAAGGTTGTGGAAGTCACGCTTAGACCCTTGGAGACATTTTCGTTCTAGTTCCCTCTCTCTTTTTTGCTCTCATTTTCCCTCTCAGCCTCACACATGTTCAGTACCAGGCTGTGGATAAGGTCGAACTCCTACTGGCGCTCGAGCAGGGGAGTTGTGGACTCAGAGCTGCCCGTGCCATGAAAAGGCAGCAGAAGTAATTTCAGCTCGGAGCTTAATAACATTTCAGCTCCTGCAAGTCATTTTTCAAACGCTCCCCCATTCTGATAAATACTAACAAATGAATCAGAGTTAATGCTTTAAATTAAGTGTCTGTGGCCAGTCATCATTAATAAGTTCTATGGGGCTCTTCTCTTGCAAGCTCATTACAGTATTGTTCATAATTTATTACTGTTGACTCCCTAATGGTTTCTTAAAGGACTATTACAGAAAGCCCTTGCTATTTTTTTCTATAATAGCCACAAGTCAATCTACTTAAAAGGCTGGAGTGCCAAATATAACATATTCTTAGAAGTCCATTTAGACCTCGGTTCCTGTAAGGAGAAAGATAAAATACCAGTAAAAACACAATAGCTGGACTCGATACAATATGCAGCACACATGCACGCAGGACAAAGAGAAAGAGAGGTGGGGGAGAATCCTGGCAGCCTGGATATACCTTGAAACTCTAATGGGTTGTAAAGATGCCCCCTATATTACAGCTATTCATTAGTACAGGCTGTTCTGGTGCACTTTTCATACGGAAACCCACTAAAAGTAATGCACTTAAATGAATATATAACCCACATAATCAGGAAGGATGCAATCAAGTAACCAATTGCTGATGGGAATACAGAAGGAAGTAGAAAGAAAGAAGAAGAAAGCTTGCATAAGGTGGACAGGTCCAACAAAGGCAGGACTTTCCCCCAAGAGACCAGTGTTTGTGTCCTATGTGAGACCAGCTGAACTTAGACCTAGTATTGTGTTTAGACCTGATATTAACATGGGTTTTGGTGCTCCGAACACAAGTGGACAGCTGAGACACAACTCTGTTCACTCCTGTACCTATCATGCGTCCGCAGCTGGCCACTTGTGTTCAGATTTTGTTACTGTCCCGAATGCAGTTATTACATCAACAATTTTGCTAGCTGCTCTGTAGCATGCTCACTAGTCATTTTAGCGGTTGTGTCAGTACAGCTGGAGATATCACTGTCAGCACAAATCAACATGTCTTCTTCCTCAGGGCAAAACGCGGGATGGTCATGCAACATTTTGTCCAACTCGAATTTTTAGCCCACTGTCACCAAAACAAGTCCTTGTCGAGGACACATCGGGATACATTAGTGTTTACACTACAAAAGATGTGCTGTCAAATGCGTTCCAGACCACCTCAGCAAGTGATTTGAGTGATCAGATCACAATGCGTCTTGATGGTCATGAACATTTGTAAGCATTTTTTTTCCTTTTCCTAAACCTAAACTACGTAATTTTACACAAACTTCTTGTGTTTATTTGAATTGAATTTGAAACCTAACCTGTTTTAGTAACTTAAACCTAACCTATGTAATTTTATGTTAACTATGTAACTTTACATTAAGTACAAAACATGACGACATGGAACTACATTTCTTTTCCTAAACCTAACATACATAACTTACGTACGTAACTTAACGTTAAGTGCATAAGGTAATGATGCCCAACCAAGTTTCTTTCCCTTAATCTAAACTATGTAACTTTACTTTCCCCGAACCTAAGCTATGTAATTACTGAAACCTAGCCTACATAATTTTACGTTAAGTACGTAACTTCACATTAATTATGTAACATGACGACACCTAACTACATTTCTTTTCCACAACTTAACTTACGTAACTGACTTAAACCTAACCTAAGTAATTTTAAGCTAAGTACGTTACTTTACGTCAAATATGTGACTTTACATTACGAACGATTGTGGGGTGCTACCTTGTAAGATATCATATGAATTGTTGTATGAAGATACATTGATTAGTGGTCTATATGTTTGGGAACGCTGCAGTCAAACGTATACATATTTTCAGTACATTACACATTTACAAATCTCTGTAAACAGTCAGTGAGACGATCTGTCCTTGTATTGTTATAACAATAAAATAAAGCCTATATTTTTCTTTTACTATAATAAAAGGACTATATAACTACAGTATCTTGAAGCTGAGCCCAACTTGCAGCAAAGGTTGAGCAAGGCAACAATCAAAACCTGAACTTCAAGATGAATGTGCAGCCAAGAAGTCACTCATATCAGAATATGATTTTTTTTTTTTAAAATAAATTATTAAAGAAAGAACCTGCGGTCCTGTTTTCAAAGAAGAGTCCGATTCATCATCCTGGATGTTTCATAGTGGGATTATAAAGAAATGCTGCAGAGAAAATCCAGTCTGTCCTGCTTCAGCAATCTCTGTCAACCTAAGAGAAAAACTAGATCAAGCAGAGAAGCGAAGGTGAACGTTTGTCCTTGCCTTGCCTGTCAGTGAGAGAGGATGCCTTAGATAATGAGAGGGGATAAATGGCTTATTGGAGCCAACCCCAAACTGAACAAATGACTGTTCAGTTTGTTTGCAGAGGGCTTTTTACATAATAAAGCAAAGAGAGAGATGTGTGCTCCATTTGGGGATTAGATAGTGTCTGAATTATATTATATATTTTTACTCATCCTCATGATGTCTTTTCAAAATACCCCAAACATTTATCTGTTTAACTTGTTTGTATATTTTGCAGTGGGAAGATGGAACCATTACATCTCTAAGTGTGATGGGTTTGATGGTTTTCAGATAAAATGGAAGATGCTTCATTGTGGGTGCACAAGAGAGTCAACAGCCACGCTGGCAGCCAGTGTGGGGCTGGTGTTTTGAGGTACATCCTAATGTCATGCTAACATGCTAATAATGACAATGTTCACATGCTGATGTTTTGCAGCTAAAACATTTCATGTTCAATGTCCAAGCTTAAAGGTCCAGTGTGGAGGACATAGTGACATCTAGTGGTGGGGTTGCAGAACTGAAACTTCTCCTGTGTGCCAAGCGTGTAGGAGAGCTACGGTGGCTGACACAAGGACATAAATGGCCCTGTCTAGAGCCAGTTTTTGATTTGTCCATTCTGGGCTACTGTGAAACAACATGGCGGATACCATGCAAGAGGACCCGCTCTGTATGTAGATATAAACAGCTCATTCTAAGGTATCGGAAACACAACGATTCTTATTTTCAGGTGATGATAAAATAATGAAAACTTAGTTATTAATATCATTTTCCATGTCTGCCAATAGATGCCCTTAAATCCTACTCACTGGACCTTTAACCTGTTAGCATGCTAACATCAGCATTAAACACGAACTACAACAAAGCCAACTAGAACTCGAGTAAGTTTAATTCTTCCTCTGGGGACCCTGAATATTTGTCCAAAATTTTACTACCGTTTATGCAGTAGTTCTTGAGATATTTCAGTCTTGACCAAAGCTGTGGACCAACCAACAAACAGACTGACATTGACATCTATAGAGAGGTGAAGTCCCTCCCCGTCTGTTGTCCCCCAGTGGGACCTTATCATGGAAAATATGTACAGTAATCTGTTTAAATTGTGCCATGAATTACACATATGATAAGTTTTGTGTGAAACTGCTCGGTGAAGTCTAGTCTTGCACAATGTACAACACCAGCACCAACATGGCTGCTACCTCAGCATAAATGTAATGATACCTTACTTGATATATCATATTCAGAGACTCCGCGTCTTTTTATAAGCCAGGAAGCAAAAGAACAAGCAAGACCCATTGCTCATGCAAGTATATCCCAGTATAAAACACACAGGTATCGTAGCTTTAGAGAGAGAAAGTTATGATGCCACTAATTAACTGTTTTAAATTAACAAACGTGTAATTCATGGCACCATTCAAAATAGAGCTTTGATTCTTTGCCTAAGCCCCAGTGGGCCAAACCCGATCCAACCCAACATGGCTCCAACTCTAGCCCACAATTGCAAGTATGTGCAACAATCGACCAGTTAAACTCCACCTCAACTAAAGTTAGTTAAGTTTTTCTCCTGTTTCTTTTCTCTTCTCACCTCTCTTCCTTCATCAAATGAGGGAGTAGAAGGTAGAGTGTACGGCCCGGTCCAGCAGAGGAGAGTTCAGTCCACACAGACCTCTCTCCATGGCTCTACCTTCCCTATGCTCCTTCTTACCCTTCTATCTACCTTTGCTCTTTCCGACCTTTCTATCCATCTAACTCTTTGGCTCCCACTCGGACCCCCCAGACAGCACTATAAATCCCACTCATAGTCTCAAGTGTGTGCATTAGGGATTGTAACATCTAAGCCGAAACTGAATTTACTGAAACTAGCAGTTCTCGTGCATAAATGGCAGGAGCTGCATTGGCAGTGATAATGTGGACGAAGAACCAACTACAGACTATTTAAATAACTATTTTAATAATTTTTAATCAGGCTCAAACCTACAGTTGTCATGGCTCGGGCTTGGGTCAGGCTTGGACAGAAATTGTGGGTTCATTTTGAGTTGGGGTTGATTTTTTTGGGCTCAATCAAGGCTCTAATTTAAACGGGATCAAAAAATTATTTGTTTCTTACCGTTGACTGCAGTACATATTTTTAAAATTAAATAAAAAAAATTTTCTCCCATGATGGCCCACTGGAAGGGGAGGGGGGTAGATTTCGCCTCTCTGTCCACCTTATTCCTGAGGGCACTACTGTAGAAATAATTATGGGTGCAACTTCCTGTGAGATAGCGGAAGTAGCAATAAGCTAGTTTGCCCCTAAGACTGTCTGTGGTTTGTCCCAGTTGCTACTCTTGGTGGCTAACCGCCAACGCTGGTTCATTTCCAAAGTAATTTGCCTCCAGTTTAGCAAATACTGATTTATCTTTTAACAAACAGTCACCTAATGTTCACTAAGCATTTTCTAAAATGTCTTTGTGGAGCTCTGGTACCTGTTGCACTGTCCGTGTCTGTAACGACTAACAACCAGTCTAAGCTCAATTTTTGTCTTCAGCAACTGTGTGTTGAACATGTAACCAGAACAAAAAGGGATTGTTCCTGTTGCCAAAGGTACCACTGATATGAGAAATAAAACTACATGAGTTTCACAACACATAGCGAAAAAGTATTAAATCAGAATTTGTAGAGGAGAATGACACGTAGACTGACAGGTCCGTCACAGTGTCAGTACATGATATCTCTGTCTTTCCCCGTCTGACTTCAGTCTCAACCTACACTAGAAAATAAACTCTGCAACATACTTTGAAATATGGATTAGGTCATTAGGGCTGAGAATGTGTTACTGATTTACCATAATTCCTTTATATCATATAAAAAAATGAACACCAAAAGTTATTTCTTTTACTCCTACTTTATATTACTATTACTAAAGTGTGCTGCTAAATTCAGCATCATGTTTTGCTCAGAACAGTTTTTAATAAATCAGAAGTTAAAAAAACGTGTAAACTGCATCGTTAACGCAGACAAGCAGAGGATTAGCTGGGAAACATCAC
Source organism: Epinephelus moara (assembly GCF_006386435.1). Taxonomy (NCBI): domain Eukaryota; kingdom Metazoa; phylum Chordata; class Actinopteri; order Perciformes; family Serranidae; genus Epinephelus; species Epinephelus moara. The sequence continues at coordinate 38,857,396 of NC_065521.1, read as the reverse complement.
ATTTAATCACTTTACATGGGGCTACAGTTAATACTGAATTATGTTAAATGTTTGCCGAATGTGTTAGTATCTCTTAATAAACGTTGTGATTTGAAATTCTGGAGATGCAAGGTTTCCAGCCAATAACAGCATTATGTATATTAATCTAATATTCATAAGAATGTTCGTTTACTGTAAGACACTGCAGCCTCGCTGTGGCACGTCAGGGTTTGATGAGTGTCTTGTTTCCTGTTTATTCAGATATCCAACCCAACGCTCGATCAATCACTTTCATGGATCTCTATACTCGTGGCCAAGAGGCAGGAAAAATGTTTAGGGCAGAGAAAAAAACTGCAGCAGTCAGCAGTACCCATAAAATCCCATAACATATTAGGTTAAAATACACAATGAAGCAGAAGAAAACTATAGATTACAGTTAGGCAACACAATCTTCATTTTTCACGCAGCTGTTTGTCACAGACCCACTGCGAGGCCACGAACTGTTGTTGGGCTCTCATGCATCAGAACCAGGGCATATCAATACTTTATTATCTGCTTCAGGCTGTTGTTATTTATAATTAACCAATTTCGCCCACACCCTTCCATGAGGTATGCTAACTGAGAGGTAAACAATGTGTGAGTGGAGGCTACAGTGTTACAGAGGAGTGCAATAGATCTCAGACAGACACAGCCAGCCTCAGAGTGTGACAACATAACTGATGAGCAGCAAGCGTGTGCACACAGACTAGTTTGTCATGAGTGACATCTTCATTTTGCCATCAATTCCTTAAAGAATAACGGTGATGTCCTTAACTAAGACATTTGAAGCGCTGCTCAAGCATGCCAGCTCATAGCGGATTCCACTGCGTACTCTATCCTGTAAGCTTCAGGCCTGAATTAGAAAACGACTCCACATGGACCTCTCGGGGGAGGGGCCAGATACACAGGTCTGTCTTTGTTTAGAGACTTCCCATCCACGTTACGACTTTACATTATTATTTTCATCTTTCTCACAGCCGGGGAAGGGACCGTGATTGAATCCAAATCAATCTGTCCGATGGCCACGCTAGAAAAGCCAATTGCATTTTAGCAACACTCAGAGGAGCGCTGCATTCACTCACCAGACAAATCAGACGCCTTGAGGAGATTATAAATTGGAGGGAGCAATTGAGTCTGGAGCAAGATTTCCATTCAATTCCAGTTTAATTAGATCTCCAGCCTCTAATTGACTTTCTAATTTTTCAATTAGCAATCAACTTTTTTTTCTGAGACCACATCACATCCAGACTCGCTAATCTGCTCGAATGAGAGAGGAGACAGCAGAAACTGTAATGAGTGAAAGAGGGAAAACATTCAGGAATCCTTTAGAAATGTTTCAGTGTGTGATCTTTGGGGTAATTATCAGTCTCTGTGACAGGACGACATGATTTATTAAATGTACGTCTCAGAGAGCGATGGGCCTTACACACTTCAGTGATGAACTCTCCTCGGCTGCCTGAATGCGTTGCTTATTGTGGTGTAAACACTGGCTCTCAATTAGCATCTCAGAAGTCATTAACACATGTTAATTAACTCATGATTATGGAACATAAAGATTTCAATCAACACAAGCTTTACGAGTAGGACTATAAATTTGGCCAATTCTGCAGCATCTGTTTAAAACCCTTTTGAATTTACAACGCATGGAGTCCAACAATTCCAGTAGGAGCCTGTTGTACTCTCCACCACTGAGATAACTGGGACTGCTGCTGAGCACAGACAGTATAAATTAATGGATGTGGCCATGGTGACGTCAGCCACTGGTTTGTGGCAACATGTTTTCAGCCCAACTCATCAAATATCGCTGATTGGTCAATGGACTTGCACGTCTCCATATGACGTATCCTCCGGGGTTTGTTGGATCCATCCACCTCCCCTTACACCTGCCCCGTAAGGATTTTACAGCTCCTTATATTATGTTGTTAGCAGCGGCTTTTCAAACTGACGGCGTCTGGTGGTGTTATAAACTGACCCACCTTTCACGGCGGTATGAGACGCCTCACATTTGGATGTCTAAAGTTGGGAATTTTGGCCGTCCCCATCTTGGATTTTTGACACAGGAAGTGACCATATTTGGTGAGAGGGTTGAGCTAACCCTAATGCTAGCTGCTAGCTTGGTTAGCACAGTGCATTTACTGCTATGGTTAACTGTGATAATGCAAATGCAAATTTTCACTAGCGAAAAACAGGCTTTAAACCATTAAAACAAAATATACGTATTGGAAAAACTTAACATCCGACTTTTTAGAGGGTCTTTTAGGAAAAGCAAACGCTACACAAGACCATTTTTCAGATAACAAAAATTACACAATTAACTTTCATGAACTTAAAACACACTGAAATAATAAAAGCTACAGCTACGCCTTTACTGAATCTGGTGTTATACCAGATATGTGACCTAACGATTGTTTTCCCTAGCCAGGCCCTTAATCATGAATAAGTTAATGCCTTAATAAAATGTTAACGGATAAGTTGTATAACCTCTGTCCCACCCCTGTACAGTTGTTATAAATGGGCAAATTAGCTGTAAAGACCAAAACCTTGGGTGGTTTCTATTTTTCATACCTTTAGACCTCCTAAAACTTCACCAGGGTATACAGTAAATGTTGCATGAGCTCTTAGCTTTTTCAGTCTGATAAATAAACAATAAACTCACAAAATGTCAGAAAAGGTAATAATCTTGCACCTATTCCTTATTTAACAGGAAAATACAACCGTACATCTTCTGAATTCAAGTTTCTGTCTCTCACCAAACTAAGACTTGCTTAATCGCCTTGTTACCTCATCATATAACATTCATTCAAACTCGACAAAACACAATAAAACTTATCAAAAACATTTTAGTTAGTCTTGTAAATTACTTTGTTAGTTAATCCACTGTTCCACCAATCACCAGTTCTGGTATGGTCAAAATAAACCCTTAATTTGCCAACTTAAATGTGAAAACATGCTATTTTTTCCCTGCAGTCTCTCTGCCATTACTAGCTGGTTGTTTACAGTCCTGTAACATTATCCCTACCATCGTCAGTCACCAGCTCAGCTGCCTGTTCCACCAGTAGAGACTGACCTCTGGTGGTGTATGATGTGCACTACATATGTTACATCTGCAGCCTCTCAGTATGAGATTAATAGAAGGAAGAGTGTCCGTATTTTTAACAGTATTAAAAATCAAACAGTCAGGATTTCTAAACACTTTACCGTAATATCGTGATACTGCCTAAGCTTACTATAAACATGTTTAATTCTGCTGTAAGTCAGGCATTTTAACATGGGTGTCTATGGGGATTGAATCGCTTTTGGAACCAGCCTCAAGTGGCCATTAGAGGAACTGCAGGTTTAGGCACTTCTGCGTTGGCTTCATTTTTCAGCCCTCGAGGCTGCAGCTTGCTGATGTGGTGAAGTTAGAGTTGGAGACCTCAGCTGTGAAAAGGCCTCAACCTGGGCCAGAAAAGCCTCTTCCAGCAAGACCAGCTGGAGCAGGGCACCTCCTATGGGACTGGAGGGCCAATTACACCACATAATAACTCATAGCAAGCCGGTAATGAAGTCCCCATCCTCATCAACTCCAATTAGAAAGAATGGATCTATGAGAAGGGAGAAAATGAAGAGGGAGGGGAAGAGAAACAGAGGAAATGGAAGTGGGTAAAGAGTACAGAGATATTTAGGATGATTGTGGAGAGAATTCTCTGTCCTCTCTCAGGATGCTTATATGGGTTTTCCATTATAGATCGTAATTGATGTTTTCATGAAAGATTAACTCAGACCGCAGTTGTGAAAGCATTAACAGCTTTTTTTTTGTAATAATGACAAAAAGGAATCATGTAGAGAACAGAGAGAGCGTGTCACCACCAGTAATTTTGTGACTAGGTCCCAGCAAAAACATTACTTGTGTCAAACCAGAAGTATTTCTCTTATTAGCTGTGGGAAGTGTTACTGCTCCAGAGGGTAATGAAGCCACAGTATAATCTGTCATCTGATGGGGTCTCGCTGTCTCTTTGTGGCAAACCACCCACAGTGAGTAACAAATGCATCACAACCCCCCACATCGTTGATCTGGTGGTAGCGCTGAGGCAAGGACCCTCATTTAAATTGGGCCGAAGAATAATTTTAATTGGATTACTGAACAGTGGGATGATTCCAGTGCTGTTGACAAGAAAATTACAGACTTTGCGGTTTCCTCGTGCTACATTCAAGGGCATACAAATGGATTATGATCTCACTGTGGACAAAAACTATGCTAATATGGGGCAGAAGTGGAGCTGGGATGTACAAGTCAAAAGGATGGAAGTAGATAAATCCCTCATTAGTCTGTTTGCATTGCGCCGGGCTGTGTTTGGAGAAGGCTTCAGCCCATGGGGGATTGAGGCGTGAGGAGCACACACAGGTGGTGTGATCTCCTCGGGGAGTAGCAAGTTCTAAAATAACACTATTTAAATATTTTGGCTGGAATAGTAATGCCAATAATTATCCCAAAGTCACCATTAGGCCGGTCTAGCGAATCCTTGGGGACATTGTGCCTATATGCTCATGATACTTAAAGGCAGATCTCTCTTAAAGATAATACTGAGACTTTCACATCATATTGTGATGATGATAGGACGTACCTTTATATACTGAACTAAGGATGAGGAGATACTGAACAAAGAAAGGCCCTTGACTCTACAAACTTTTCCTCCTGGCTCCCTGTTTTCTTTCTTTTTGGTGCATTTCATTTCTTTATTCCACTCTTTGTCCCTTCGTCCTGCACTTGACCTGGAAATTGATCCGGTCCTTCATCACTATGGACATCTTACTTCTCTTAATGCAGCTCAGAGGAGCAAGTGAGACATGCAAGCAAGGAGAGGAATACGGGAAATGAAATAAGATGTACCTGCTATCATTGAAAGTAGAGGGTATGCATGACTTGAATGAGAAATGCAGCATAAAGACGCTCTTCTAAAGTGATGAACTTTATATTAAAGGATTAGACATCAAGGCATCGATCCACTCTAATCTGATTTTGGTGGTTGACAGTGTTAACAGTCAACCACACATACAACACAATTCTGTGGAGTGGGCTGAATTGTTGTCAAGGACCATATGCACAAAGAAACTGAATTTCCAAGTAGAAATAATATAAAACTTAGACCAGTTCATCAAATACTTTCTCAATTTGAACGACTTAGATTTCCTTCTGGGGCCAATTTAGGGCCTGCTTCGTTTAGAGAGAGATATTGCATAGCATTATTCATATACAGTAATTATATTGGAGCGCCATAACATGACAGTAATACGGGGAGGAGTGATGGTGATGTGTCCCAGTCATATCATTCTCAACAAACATATTCCCAGTTGGTCTAGTTAGATGCAGGAAAATTGCCTTGAAATTGTTACCTCATTGCAAATAACAGTAATAAGGTGGTGGAGATGAATAACTGTAGTGGCACTAAGGGTTCTAACTGTAAACAAAGCCATATATTACAGTAATGTTACTACATGGGATTGCCACACAAGTAGTGAGAACGCCCAAACAGAGGTTATTAAAGGGTGAAAGCTGCATCTCTGCCTCTGCTTGGTCATTAGTGCAGAGACTATTATTTGCAGCATGTGGTCTACGTGTTGTATATTATATTTGATAGTTTGTTTGTCGATGGTGATATCCCGTTTAAGTGAGTAAATGCACTTTAAGCATTAGGTCTTTCGAAGAGTGTGGTGGTGTGAAAAGACAAGAGATTCGATGAACACCCAGCCAAAAAATAAAAAAATACTCACGTTAATCTAATTGATGTTATTTTTCAATGTATCCTCATGATGTCTTAAAAAAATACACATACAATGGTTTGGTTCATATGGCACGATTGGCGCTATGTACTTGAGGTTAGGTTAAAGGAAGTAAAGTTATGTAGGTTAGGTTAAGGAAAAGAAACATGTGTAGGCGTCATTATGTATTTCATGTAGAGATAGGTAGGTTAGGTTTAAAAAAAGAAACATGGTTGGGCGTCGTCACACTATGCACTTCACATCACATTATCTACTTAGCATAAAGTAACATCGGCTAGGTTTATGCAAGTACAGATTAGGAACAGAAACATGGTTTGGCATCGTCATATTACGTAATTAATGTAAAGTTACATACTTAATGAAATGTGACAGCTTGTCTTGAAATAACTCAACGATGACTTGGTTTTATACAAGATACAAACAGCAGTCTCCTGGGGGAAAGTTGTGTGTTTGTTTGACACATCCACCACCCCAACCAGACTTGTTACATGGACCTTCTCTCCTTACACTACCCGATTACATGAGTTATATACAAATTCTGGTGCATTACTTTTGTAGGTAAACAAACAAACAGTACAGGAGAACAGCCTGAATCTTTAAATGTTTATTGAGTAATGTGTTATCTGATGTTAAACTGTGTTTAGAAAATGCACTGTAAAGACAAGAGAGACGGCACAAACAAGACTGCAATATAAAAGTAACTACAGTATGCAGCCTCTCTCTTCATTCCTGGGAAACAGTTAACTGCGCCATCAAGGAGGCTATAATCTTGACACAGAGAGCTGCATGGTCAATTTGCTGAATTCAGCCTTTGACTTTTACAGTCACTTTTACTTCAACTGCCACATACATCTCAAGTGCCAGTGGGAGCTGAGGAGGTGCAATGAACGTAACTACCTCCACAGTGTCAGACTGCAGCTCCTTTAATGTGCTGCTTAACTCTTTTGTCGCCTATAGGAAGTGCTGATACAGTGAACCCTGCAAATGCCAAAACGACCAAGCAGCCCTATTAAACATGAAACAGCTTTAGCTTTAATGAACAGCCCCTCCTCTATGTCAGTGACGACTGTGCGAGCTGAATATTACAACAAATAAATCCTAAATCAGAACTTTCAGGAGAGGAAAAATATAATATTTGCTGTGTAATAAGGACATTTACCGGTATGCATCCTTTAACACAGGGTATATATATATTACAGAATGATAGAGAAAACATGGAATAAAGGATGACAGGAATCTAGACCTCAAGTCTAATATCCACACTTCTGCTTCCCTAAAGAATTTTTCAGGGTGAAAAGAGAAAGTCGTGAGGAAAAGGCAGTGCTGTAAAGGATTCTCCAGGAAACACAAGTGTGGGTTTAAAAAGTTAGTTTCAAAGCTGAGGAGAGGAGTACAGTAAGTGCTTTCTTTGTTCAGACAAAATGATGCCATGAGGGCTGAAGCAGCCCTGGAAAGGAGAAAATTTGAATTTGAATTTCCTCTTGCAGAGCTGCATGACGATGGTTCGCATTTTGTACATAATTAGAATGAAAAAAAAAACCCCTTATTCGACATGTGTTGCTTGTTTTGCGACCAAATCATGAGCGAAATCTGGCTGACTGTGTGCTGAAAATGCAGGTATTGAATAGAACGGTGCAGCCTTTCAGCGGGTGAAAAATTGATTCTCTGCTCAGCAGGAGTTGAGGGAATGATCATCTATGCAGCCCTTTAATTGCTTATGGTGACGAATATGAGCGATGACTTCATCCATCAGCCAAACTCAGCAACACATTGCCAAGTAAAAAGCATTCACGCAGTTGTTACTCAGCTGGTGAATTGATGTTTCCATGTTTACCGTTCTGACACTTCAGGTCTGAAATTCTTCCACAGACTGTGACGACCGCAGGCCACAACAAACCCAACGAGGGCCCGAGCAACAAAAGGTTACAGAGGGATGCTGCAGCTCCTGCCCACATCTTCAAATAGATCACACCTTGCTCTCAGCTATCTGACCTTTAAATATTCAGGGAAGTTTCAGGCATACGACAGAGGTGCCAAAATCTACTTTATGATCTTCAGAAATGTTTCACTTTTTTCCAGTGGGCGTGCTCGCCGAGGCTCTTGCGAAGGTGTGTCTCTAATTTGAATGCCGAACAGGAAACATCTGCCCGGAGTCAAGAAGATTCATCTCTCTGTCATTTTCTATCCCGCACAGCATCCAACCCTGCCCTCCTCCTCTCAAAGTGGGAGGGAGGCGGCGAGAAAAATTAAAAAACAACAAATATTAATGAGGTGTTACACTGAGAAATAACGATGTGTGCACTCCCTGATAGCATCTGTACTTCCTTAATGGCATGCGCAATTATGTGGGCTTCCATTAATATCAAGGCTGGAACTGTCAACGCTAAGGGCTTCACTTCAATCACTGCTGTGCCTCCACTGCACGTCTCTATAAGTGCACGGGAAAGAAATATATGTTAGATATAGCTGCAGTGCCTGGCTATTAAGCCACATAAATAGCTGCTGGGGGGACCATAGCTAACAGTGGCCCCGACACATATTTGTAATGGAAAAAATAAAAATGATTTAAATATACTGTAATGTTCTGAAACATCCTGGGGCACATCTACTGGGCCTGGTAATTTCTGCAAAGCCAAAAACAAGACTTCTACAAAATTCCAGCAGTAATGAAGACCTGCGGGACCACGCAGCATTAGGTTTTAGATATTGAATATCATTTATAAACTAAATCTTTTATGGGTAAAGAGAAAGAAAAGGGAAAAAACACAGATGCAGCGATCAGTATGTGGCATCTTTTTGAAGGTATACAGTTTGTAAAAACAGTCTCAAAGCAGCAGAGGCCACATGTGACGGTAATCACACATCTCTGCAATACATCTGAACACATCAGGGAGTGTTGTGTGCTTAAAGAAAAAAAAAAGACAGCTTGTGCAGTTTCTTATAATCAAGCTGACGATGCATTAATTTCTAGTCTGTTGTATCAGATAATGGTGTCACACTGAATGTATTTTATGACAGCATTATCACATCCATCAACAATGTTGAGACAGTTTCATAATTACACCTCAAACAGTGAATGTATTGCATGTCAGCAGTTACACAGTAACCTAAAATCCATTTTGGTGCAAAGCTCAAAATAATATTTTTGTTTTGTTTGTTGTGCATATATCACATATACAGCGTCTACACATCCACAGTCCATAAAGCAAAGTGTACATCTTATGGACTCAGTGTAAATGACCTTCGCCAAGCTCTATTATAGTCATATAATTTGCTTTATATTGTTATTTTATTGTGAAAGGGAAAAGGCCAGGAAGTTAGACTGTAAAGGCAGGTGCTCTTATTTTGAAATGTTTTTTTTTTGCCGGTAGTGGGAAAGAGAAACCAAACTAATGTTGTGTACAGCGTGAATACATCTTCACAACGAGAGTAAATATTTAGCACCTGGCTGATGAGGACTAAATGTTTGTCTACATTTTATTTTATATTGTGTTTAATATTGTGTTGCTTTATAATTGTATTTTAAAAAATTTCTCTGAGTTTAAATGACTACGTGTGCGTTAGCCCAGTGTGGCTAAACTTTGTTATGTTAAGGAAGAAATGTAATATTTTGTTTTGTTGTTTGTTTAATTGTAGCTCTTATGGTGCATTCATTGTATGTCTGGAGCTACATTCGTGAACCATCAGTTTGAGAGCCACACTATTAATCAACCAGGGACTCAGATACTAAACACTGGAAAATAATATTAATACATAGTATTTCTACAGCAGTTTTTGTAGGGTCACATGTCGTCCTGTAAAGTTACAAGTCTTTTGTTAAAATCTGAAACTGCACATGAAATAAAAATGCATCAAAATCATTTTTGTTACTAATCATTGACATATCCCAGACTGTGAAAAAAACAAAACTTGCCCCTAGCAATTCTGAAAATGAATTAATATTTGGAAGTTATGATCAGAATTGCTGTTGGTTAAAAGGCTACCACCAGGGAGATAGCCTCAGCAGCCGAGACCAGTTCCAGATGGCTGTGGATGAAGAGAGCCCACAGTTGGAACCCTTCTGCAGGCAAAGGCTAGTCAGTCTTCGCCCACAGTTGGAACCCTTCTGCAGGCAAAGGCTAGTCAGTCTTCGCTGCCCCACTCAGGCGAGGTGTACAGGTTGAGGGGCGAAACACCTGTGACCTTGAGATACCTGCTGACGATGCAGAAGGGTTTCCAACAATGTGGATGCTCCAAGGGATACCATCATGGAAGGATGACTTGCGTCATCATAGTTTGTGTAGTTCCTGCAGCTGCGCCTTGTAGCAAAGCATCTCTGATGTTTACTTCACCAAGAAACTTAGTAATGTAGAAAAAAAAATAGTAATATATAGTAATTTATAGCAGTTTTGTTCTCTGAGGTAACAAGTAGGATTTTTTTTCTTTTATTCTTTATATCACTATAACACTGCACAACAAATAGCAATGCATCAAAATCAAAGTTGTTACTAATAACTGACTGTAAAAAAAATATATAAAAAGTTATCTTAGCATTTCGTAAACACAAAATAATTCATTTTGTGTTTGTGTATGTGATTTGTTTTTCATAAAAAACAATAGTGCCATTATGTAAACAAACTGGCATTTAACGACTTAAAATTCTGAAAATTAATAAATATTCGGTAGTTATGATCAGAATTGATGTTAGTTAAAAAGATAACTCAGTGCAAGTGGAAAAAAACAGTAACATATAATAATTTTATAGCAGTTTTGTCCCCTAAGGTAACAAGTTGGAGTGTTTTTTTAAAATCTGACACTGCACAACAATAAAAATGCATTAAAATCAGTGCTGTGACTAATCATTGACATATCCCAGACTGTGAAAAAATAAAAATTCCCCAGCATCTAGTAAAAAAAACAATACAGATAGGAATAATAAACAGAAAAAAAAATCAAAATGTCTTAGTTTGTTCATAAAAAACAACATTATGTAAAATCCTACTTGATTTTATGATTTATAGTTTTACAACTTTATGATTTTATGAATCCGTTAATACATGTTTGAAACCGTTATAAATGACCTGTTATATTGAATTGCCTTGTTTGTCTGTTTTATGTCCATTATGTGTCAAAGTGTAAAATAATATTAAAGGTCCAGTGTGTAAGATGTAGTGCCCTCTAGTGGTGAGGTTGCAGAACTGAAACTTCTCCCATGCTCCAGTGTGTAGAAGGACTATGGTGGACGATGCAAAAACCTAAATGACCCTGTCTGAGCCAGTGTTTGGTTTGTCTGTTCTATAGAAACAAAATGGCAGACTCCATGAAAGAGGACCTGCTCTGTATGTAGATATAAATTGCTCATTCCAAGGTAACAAAAACACTATTCTTATTTTCAGGTGATTATAAACTAATGGAAACATAGTTATAAATATTACACACAATTTCTGCCAATATCTTTTGTCCTCTACGGACATCAAAGGAATTTCTTTAAAGGGATGAACAAGGGTTAACATTTCAAACTGAAGATCGAGCATCCATCTGTCAACTTCGTAAGGAGCTGTCCGCATTAATCAATATTTATTGCAGTGCACTTGGTTATAAAACAGCGTGTCCAAATGTTTAAAGGGAACAAATGTGACCCTTAATTGCTGAGTTAAAGTACAGTATCTCCTGGTGGGACTGGGATAAGCAGAGTGAATGTGCTGGAGGGTGTGATAATGCTGGTGATATATTCAGGTGTCAGCTCCCCGGAGTCAGTGTTTTACTGTTCAGCAGGTTTGAGTCTTTTATTTTCAATTACTGACTGGTACTGAGAGACAGAGCAGGTCTGAAGTCAGGAGGTTATTTAACGGGCCATTCTGATGATTTTGCTCATATCTGTATTATAGCCTAACATGTTTTAAACACAGCATACTTGATACTTTGCTGCATTATGTGTTGTGTTCACAGTCTGTTATAAAATCTCAGCACATAAACATGAAAGACAAACAATAAGAAAACATGAATAATGTATAAAGTGTAACATGAGTTCAGTTATTTTAAGGTTTAAAAATGTTGCTTATGACTCAGTGAGTCTGGAACTGGAATGGAGACAAAATGTACCCATCAATCTAAAAGCCTGTTCGTTGGAGTCAGTATGAAATGGACAAAAACACGTAAAAACCAACAAGACCTTCAACCTATACGATTACATTTGTTGTTTTTACCCTCTAATACGCCCATTAGAAGTGTTTTTTCCTAAATTAGTGCCCCTCCTGGATAGGTTAGGTTCAGAAAAGAATCATGGTGTGGTTAAAATGAGTACAATTAGCAAGTCATGTACGTAATGTGGCGCGGAGTCCTGCACCTGGTCAGATAATCCACAAAAAGCTGTGTAACAGGTAAAAATACATGTGGGTGGGCAGGGGGTGAGAACAAAAATATTATTTTCATTTTTCAGAATAAAACAAGTGAAAAAGTTGTGCAGTAAATTAGTAATTTTTTGACATCTAAATCACTATTACCAAGCTGCAATTTCTTTTATTTTGAAAGTCAATGACACAAGTTGAACCTTTGCCCCACTGTCACACTTCAGCAATGAAACTCTGTAGCCCGAGGATAAGGTGGCAGTCTACATCGAGTTCAAGACACCAGAGAGGATCCTTTAAAGTGGTGGAAGGAGCATGCTAAAATGTTTCCGAACCTGGCAGTGATTGTGCGGAATGTTTTCGCCATCCCGGCATCGAGGCCATCCCGGCATCGAGCACAGCCAGTGAAAGAGACTTTATCTCCGCTGAATTTGTAATTCAAGAACAGAGAACGGAGAGTTCTGGCAGGTGCAGCTTTGAATTAGCCATAGTGACAGGTAACGAGTCGGTTCTAAGCTTTACGGGTATGGGTGCAGGTTTTCAAAAATGGACCACTCTGATGAGACTCAAGTGCGTTAAAAGTAACATCAATGTTAAGTTTAAATGACTCAACACTGACTTTTGTTTTCACACAGGATACAAACAGCCAGCTTCTGGGTCAAAGTCCTGTGTTTGTGTGACCCATTCGTCCACCCCGACCTCCTGCCTACATGAACTTTGTGACTCTTTGAATACTGCGTCAACTGACAGGCCAGTCGCCAGAAGAAAATGTCGGCATAATATGTTTCTGAAAACCATGGATACATTACATTTGTGCGTTTCATAGGAATCATACAAACAAACACATCAACATTTGTAAAGTGACGTAGTATATGAACTGACTTTGTCATTGGGATCTGGAGGTGGAGGGGAAGGTGGATGGCGTGACTAGCCTGATAAGCCGCAGACCACTGTTAGAGACCATCAAACAACAAAAACAGTTTAGCAAGTCATTGCTGTGTTTCCACCAAGACATTGACGTGAAAAGCAATTGTTTTGTAACAAAACATTGTTGCATTTCCAGCCGGGAATGTGTCACAAAAAACAGGTATTTTTTATCCCAAACATGATCTTTTCCTAAACATAACAAAGTTTTTTTGGCTAAATCTAACCACACGTCAATCGTGGCACTGTTGAAACAAAAAGAAAAGTCAAGTTTTAACATATCTGCTACATAGTAACACACAAATGTAACGTATCAATGGTATGCAGCAATGTATTATGCCATATATGCCGTCATAATTACTATGGCCACTAGAGGTCGTCGCCTCAGTAAATGTCAACATGGACTGTAACAAGTTTGTGCCTAAGGGGATGGGTTTTTTTCAGGTGAGGACAGTCTCATAAAAATGGCAGTATGTTTCAATTCTGAAAAAAGTGACTGAGAGGGAATATATATTCATTTTTACAATGAAAAAACAATTAATCATATCATAACTTAACTCCTAACACAATTCCTCACACCTGTACCTAACCAACAATGCGTTTTCTGTTCCATGCAGATTTAACTGCACAGTATTTGGCAGTAAATGAAATAATCATGAAATAATATTTTAAATCGAGTCGTTTTCAGTGTCTCAGACTGTGGAAGTCTTCTTATAAAGCTGAACAAATATTAACACAGAACTGAATAAGAATATTAGCAAACAGGCAGACTCCAGTCCCAGGAGGTATTTTTCTTCAATTACCTCCAAAGGTTTATTTTATTATCCTTTAAAACCTCCATCCACTAAAGGCATTGATACTAAGTTTGAACAGTACAATACAATTTTATTTTTCTGTAAAAACTCCTCTATGGTGATAAGTGCTAATAGAAAAACTGTTTTCCCACTGACACATCAGATATGACTGATAGATATCATATCTGATTAAGCATATAAAAGATAGATATATTCACAAAAAGGAAGAAAATCTCTTGATAAAAAGTGTATTGTGTACACTGACTGCAGTCAGCCCGAGGACTGCCACTCCACTCGAGCACAATATCTTTCTGAGTAGCTCGACAGAAGCTCATCCCTCACGATGATCTTAATTAACTTCTACTCTCCTGTGAGGACAGCAGCTGAATAAATCTCAAGGACAATAGACAGGATTAATTCATTTATTTACCAAGCAAGTGCAGCTCATCAAATTCTGATACGGGCACGTCTCCTCCATGCAAATGGCTCTTTACTGGAACCTCACTTCACAGTGTGATACCATGATCCCTCTTTGGCCCAATGTTTATTTAAAAGGACTAATCAACCTGGATGAGTACGGAAAGGATTTACCATTGTTTCAAGCCTGACATCCTAAAGTAGCTGAGCAGATATGATGAAAAGTTGGTGGAGTAAACAGGTCTCATTATATTATTATTATTTATTGAAGTGCATGCACAGTATACTTTCTGTGTTTTAATTCAATAAGTGTTAAACTCAACAAGCGTTATCTGAAATTTAAGGGAATATTTTCAGTCCAGTAACCAGAAGAAAAATGTTGGTGTTGTACGTTTCTGTAAACCATGGATATATTGTATTTGTACGTTTCATACAGATCACTGGTTGTTTTTTTAAGCAACACATCAGCTGTATTTGCAGCCATGATAGTGCCATCAAAAGTGTGTTTTTACCAAAACATCGTGGCAGTTTCTAGCTGCGACTGCACCATCAAAACCAGGTGCTTTTTAGCAAAACTTCAGCAGCATTTCCAACCGTCACCATGTCACCAAAATCAGGTGTTTTAAGCGAGACATTCGGGCAGTCTGCAATCATGCCACCAAAAGTGGGTGTTTTTAGCAGATCACTGACAGCCTATCCAGCCGGGACTGCGCCCTCCAAAAAGATTATTTTTACAGAGGCATTCAGGCAGTCTCCAGTGGCAGTTGTGCCCCCAATACAAGGAGCTTTCTAGCAAGATGTAGGCTGCTTTCCAGCCATGATTGTGCCACCAAGAGCCGGTGCAAGCAGGACATCAGCAGTGTTTCCTGCTGTGATTGTACCTCCAAAAGCAAGTGTTTTTGTAAGACATTGGTGCAGTTTGCGGTGTTGGTTGTGCCACCAAAAGACAAGGTGTTATAAGCGAGACATGGGGGAAGTTTCAGCCATAATTGTGCCACCAATGGCAGGTGATTTTAGTGGTACACCAAAAGTTGTTCTTCACAAGACATTGGGGCAGTCTCCAGTGGCAATTGTACCACCAACACACGGTACCTTTTAACAAGATGTAGGTGGCATTTCCAGCCATGACAGTGCCATCAAAAGCCAGTCTTATTTAGGACATTGGCAGCATTTCCAGCTGTGATAATGACACCAAAACTGGGTGCTTTTTAGCAAGACATTGACTGCATTTTCAGCCATGATTGTACCACCAATAGTTAATGTTTTAGCAAGACATTGGGGCAGTCTTCAGCAACAACTGTGCTACCAAAACTGTGTTTCTTTAGTGAGACATTGCTGGTATTTCCAGCTGTGATTGTGCCACCAAAAGTAGACGTTTAATGCAAGACATCGGGGCAGTCTCCAGCGGCACTTGTAACACCAAAACTGTGTGCCTTTTAGCAAGACATCGGCAGCATTTGTAGCCATGATTGTGCCACCAAAAGCTGGTGTTATTTAGCAAGTCATCTGCGGCATTTCCAGACACTATTGTGACAGCAAAAGCAGTGTTTTTTTAATGAGACATTGGTGGTATTTCCAGCGGTGATTGTGCCACCAAAAATGGGTGTTTCAAGCCAAACATAATCTTGTCCTTACCATAACCGAGTGTACACTTTAAGAACGTAAAGTTTTAACATATCTGCCACATAATAACGTACAAATGTTACATAATGTAAAATGCCACTATTAATTCTTGCAATTGGGTTGACATTTCAAATATAAACATGCTTTTCTCATATTTCCAAGACCATGTGCCTGCAAAAAAGTACAAGAAATATGTCTTCACTGCCTCTGCTGCCTCCTCAGTGTTTCCTATCCTCAGTGTACAGTATATACCACTGTGTTGTAATCAAACAACCAGTTAAAAATGCTTATCAAGGACAACCACAAAGTTTTATGTGAACAAATAACTCAGGATATATGAATATGCTAATAAGCCAATCCAAGGATTTGCTGTGGCTATGATTACATACCCCAGGGGTGTAAACCAAATAAAGAGTTTAAAAAAATGTCAGCCTCCTCAGTAATTTAATACACCCCCAATCTGTTCTACCCTCTCTGTAAGCTTCAGCAGAAGTAGAGTCACTGCTGCTCTGTGTGGAGGAACATCAGAGAAATGTGTTATTTTCCTCTACATAGGAAATAGACATGGGCATGATGGAAATTGCCTCCTTCACAGACCCCTGTGAAGAGCATTTTCATATTTTCATGCCTTCATCATTTCTTTTGAAAACCGTGAAGGGAGGGGGGTATGGATCCTGCATGGCACGCAGCGTTTGATGCGTTCACCACTGTGTGTTAAAATGGATCAATGGAACAAGACAAGAAAGCTGTTGGCACAGCTCGGCTGTACCCCAGAGTGAGATGACAGTTGGGTGGGCCAATGGGACAGGAGGTGGGTGGGGGTTAACAGCGAGAAAGAGTCTGTGGTGGTCGCCTTTATCTCCTCCCTCTCTTCTTCCTCTCCCGCTTTGATTTCTGTTGACCAAAATCGACTTGGGGACATTTGCTTCATTGATGGATCTTTTTATTTCCACTTTGCTCTAAAGTAAGATATGAGGAGTTGCCTCACAGCTATGGATTAGCTTTGATTATGTGACAGAAGTTATCACTGCACACAGCTGTCTCTGGGCCAACCTATAGGGTCCAGACTATGTATATGGGAACTGCAGATGCATTGCATGGAATACTAATGTTATCTGGTTGTACAAAAGAAAAAAAAAAAACATGCTTTTTACAGATTAACTTAAATGGAGTGATGTGTTGAGGTTTTACAGTTTTCCTAATTTTCATAAAGGATTAATGCAAATAAATGTATGCGCACATCAGGAGTAAAACAGGTTTAAATGCCAGAGAACAAAGAAATAAACAAAGTAGGTGGCAAATTCTTCAAATGAAAAAAACAACAGCTGAGTGACCATGCTGTTTCAGCCCTCAGACAGAGGGAGGGAGGTATGGAGAGGGACGGAGAGTCTAGGAAGTCTCCGAGGGTGTGAATGTGATTTAGAGATGGTGTGCACTGTTTACACGGCCTGCCTGGAGGGATGCGCTTCTGTTGGCAGGAGAACATTGTTAGCATGGGAGGCACGTCGCTCCGACCCCACTTCCCTCTCCCTGTGTCTCACTCTCCCTCTTTCTCCAGCTGCTCAGGGGCATGCGATGGTCTGGGAAAGATTAATGCATCTTCAGCGGCATGCCGTGAAATCAAATTAGTGTACTCTGATCCAGAGACGTGGAGGGCTTAGGCCAGGGCGGCAGCAGGGACAATTCCTCAATAACCTACAGTTTTTCACCGCCCCCGTGAAAGCTACTGTCTGTTGATTATTCAAACAGCTGACGCGCGTTTGTTTTGACTTTGTGTTTTTAATCTCACAAGAACTCGCTTTGTTATTGATTTACAGATTTATCCGCATAATTATCACAACCTGTTAGACTCGGCTTTTTTCTTAATCACATCGACTTCTAACTTGGCAATGGGTCATTAAATTACATCAGGAGGAGAAATGTGGAAAACAAAGCCACTCATGGCAATGTCACTTTGCATTATCTCAGGCATGCCCACATGTTATTGCAGGTTTCCATCAAATTCAGTCAAGGATGAACACCTATCCAGACACAATATGCTGTTAAAATTGGATTTGCTGGGGGAAATAAGGGGATTATTGCTACTTCAGTGTTCTGTTTCTGTACACTGTGTTTTGTCACTCTCGTATTTGATCATGTAATCAGGCAAGGAAAGATGGAGTCATTCACAGAGCTTACAGAGTAATAACTTGAAGATGGCTCCATTGGTGTGGTGGATGTGGAGTGTGTGGATCAGCGAGGGAAGTCTGTCCTTGGATATGGAAATTCACCTGTATCCCATGTGAGCTGCTAAACCGAGCTAGGTCATGTTATCCACCTTTAACCTGTGTGCTCTGCAGTGAATATTTCGCATTGCTCTGCTCACACTGGCTCATCTGTATTGATCATCGTCATTCTGTGTAGCTCCTGCTTACAGCTGTATCCAACATTATTAGCCTTGTGATTAGTGCTGCGTGACCTGTGCTCTCCCACTGAGAAACAGGTGAAGCGGTGCCATTATTTAGCAAATTAGATTTATTCTTGAGGTGCTCGGAAAAGTTAATATCTGCGGCTCTTAGGAGGAAGTGTGTGAGAGAAATGCGTTTATAACAGGGTTAACACTGTACAGTGAATCATCATACGGTAAACTTTTGACCTGCAGAATGGGATTGGATTATGCCTAATTGATTTTACAGCCCAGAGGATAATCAAGACAAGATAAGCAATAATGACTATTGACATCCTGATAAAGTTAACAACCAGTCGATATAGAGGCGCTTTATGTTTAAACAATGAGGAGCAGCTGGTGTATGATTCATCTACATGTAACTGTTTAATTCAATGCACAGCCTTTTGGAATAATAAATCGCACAGCTTAAAGGAATTCTTCACCCACTATTTGTAAATCAATTAGTCGTGACTGTTATCTTGAATAAGTGAGGAAAGCTTTGTTTTTCTCGCATGCCTTTATGGAAAACAGCGAATATATATCTATTTATTGATTTATTGGGGTCCGCATTTAGCAACAGCAAAACTAAATCAAGACATCCATTAACAAACTCTCACACTACCTGGGCAGTATAATCCAAGTCTCATTTATTCAGTTGTGTGGTCAGTACTTTTCATGTAAATCAAATTGACCCTTTGCTAAGTCCCGCCCCTGGATACAGATTGGCCAATCATAACATAGAATCAGGCCAGCTCAGATAAGGGTCCGACAGCAACACAGCTGTGCTCCACTGTTTCAGATTTCCTTCATTTTCAGGCTGGTTTTGTGGATTTGGAGCTAAATGTTGTGCCTGTGGCACATCATGTATTAATGATACTCGTTACCTGGAGAGGTTGGAAAAAGACATACGTTTCTTCCCTGTTCCAAAACCAAAATCAGACCCTGAAAAGTGTAGGGTTAGCTAGCTAGCTACTGAAGATATAGCCTACTGAATGTATACACATGCTGCTTTTGCTTTTTAATGATTATAACAGTGAAACAAAGACCGACCCTGCTGTACAGGAACCAGTGAAGGGAAGCATTGTGTGCAGATAAACGTTGTTTAACTTCCCATGGAGATCCCAACCCATGCGGCGGCGGAGGTCTGGGTGCTGGCAGCATCTTGGTGGCGTAGCAGTATTCCGTTCATCTGCACACACTGCGATGCCACACAGCTGGTTCAATATCAGCAAAGTTTCCCTTTATATTCATTGTCTTGTGTGGCGATCAGCAGTGATGTGGTGGTTCACTTTTACACTGTGATCTGTAGCCTATAGTTCGGCTTTAGCTTCGAACTATCTTTGTCTTTTTAACCTGTTGTTGCTGCTGAGTCAGTTTGACATCCTGGATATATCCTTCAAACACAGACTGTAGACCCCTCTGTCTGCTTCTCTCTGGAGTCACTCTTTCATTTCTCCAAAAATATGATTATATTTCTTCAGGGAGTGCAGTTAGTGACAGTGTGGGCTCCATGCTTACTGTGACAGCTTGTCGTACCATCACAAAGGGGCGGGGCTTAGAGAAAGGTCAATTGTTCTCTATTTTCTGCTGAGGCATGTGAGAAAAATGTTTTGTTCAAAAATTCGAGGTAAGACAGTATTGCTAACTGGTATACAAAAGGTCATTGTGTGGCTGAAGTATTCCTTTTAAACATACATTATCACTGTTGCTATGAAAAAACATTGTAACTCCAGTTTTGGTATGTTTACATTAAAAATAGTGATTAAATCTGGTTTGGTTAAAGAAACATAATTTCCCAACAGTAAAACAGCAGGTTTCACATACAAAGAACAGGATTTTAAAATGTTTCACTGTTTGATTAATGGTGGGAACAAAATACTCGGAAAGTACTTCATGTACTTAACGATGGAAAATTACTGTATTGCAAATAAAGAATATTACAAATAAGAAAAGTGCACTTGGTAGAGTGCAGATCTCTGCCAGGTGGCCTCGTTCCAACTGAGGCTGCCGTAGCTGATTGCAGACACTTTAGACAATGCACGCCCCGCAGCTGCACCCTTAGAGTTTAGATGGTGATGAGGATAGGAATTTTTCTTTTCATTTTGTATCATGCCTAACTTTAGTAGTTTGTAACATATCAGGTTCCGCCTGCAACAAATGATAAGGCTTGTTGTTTGTTACCTGACATGATCTCTAGAAATGTCTTTTGCTGTGTGATTTTGTTGATGACTTGCAGCCAGTTAGGAGGAGTGAGGAGTCGGCAGTTAATGACGGTATAAAACGGTCAATAAAAAAGGTTTTTCAACAATTATGAATCACCGCAACTAAAAGACGCCCTTAAGCATACGGTCATAAATGTGCACACAAAATGTTAGGCTGATTGGTCCAGTAGTAAGAGAGATAAGCTGGAGACAGATAGATACACACACAGCCAAACATGCACACACACGACCAAATACATTGCCTTTGGGCTTTCGCCTGGCAGAGATTATAAATCAATAAACCTTCATCAAGATTTAAATGACAATAACGACTATTTTTGGCCACTTGGGGACAACAGAAACAAGCTGTATGTAAAATTCAGACATATTATAACCTTTGAAGTTGATATGGCCGATTTGTTAGCAAATAGTTGCCTTTTTACACATCCAGCAGAGACCAAGAAAAGAGGTCCAAACTTCACTCTCCTTTTAGCTCTGTTTTGATCTCCACCAGGACATATCATGCTCTTTAGCAGATAATATACAAATATTGATTATGGCCACTTGTAGCGTAGCATTTGATTTCAGTTAATTCAACTTTTTATTTTATGGTTCAGTGTGTAGGATTTAGGGGAATCTATTGGTAGAAATGTAGTATAATGTCTATAATTATGTTTTCATTAGTGCATAATCACCTGAAAGGAAGAGTTTTTGTATTTTCATTAGAGCAGAATCTGTCCTTTATATCTACAAAAAGAGCAGGTCCTCTTGCATAGCCGTGGATAGCAACCCTAGATTCACAAAACTCTCATGAGTAGCTTCAAAATTATCTTGTCATGCTGGTTTATGGTTGACAGCGCCATGGTTAAGGTCTGGTTAGGTTTAGAAACAATAACATTTGGTCAGGGTTGGGGACAGACAATGGTTTGCTTAAAATGACCACTTGAAACATGGAACATGAAATCTCACAGGAGATTTCCTAAATCTGGGGTTACCTTTAAGACTTGACCCTCTTCCATGGAGCACACCACGTTTCTTCAGTAGCCCAGAACAAACAAAATAAGCACTTACGCTAGAGAAGGCCTTTTGCACTTTTACATTACCTGAAAGTCGCTGTAGATTACACTTCACACTTGGAAAGGGAGGAGTGAGGGAAGGGGTGCTGAGTTAGTTGTAATCTGCAACTGCTAGATGCTGATGAATCCAACACGCGGGACCTTTAGTGAAAAAAAATGCAAAAACCATGTCAAAATTGTGACATGTGAACTGTTAACATCACTGTGTGTTATGTAATGTCAGTTGTTGAAGTGGCACTACAGTACATGTTCTGTTCCTCACACTGTAACGCTGTATTGTCTGAATTTACCAATTATTTTGCATGTTAATCTGCAAAGTATCAGCATATCTACAGCTAAATAATGTTTGCTGAATATTTTCAGTAACAAAAAAAGTCCACAGAAGATATTTTTGCAGGAGTCACAGCAGGAAAGCACAGGTGTAAAAGATAAAATTAATGATGGCTGAATTTCAGAGTCCTGGTATTGTGCATGCTGGCTCACTGTCACACTGTCATGACTCAGCGGGACACTTGAATAGAACAGAGCCGTCGTTAACGTTATTAGCAACACCTGTGCTTTCCTACTATGACAAGTTTTAATGTCTGCAGTGAAAGAGGCCTATCTACTGGAGGAAAACATTAAGTCACAAAAAACTGTGATGAAGTATCAGCACTTAACGTACAGTACTAAGTAAACATACTTTGTTAGTCAACCACCTGTGTATTTAACACAAATGATATGCAAACATCTCAAATCTGGTTTGTATTTCAGTTTCAGCGTGTTTTGTGAAGGTAGGGGTTGTCACTATACACAGGGGACAGAGTTAAAGTGCCACCTGTGACAATTACAAAGTGCATGTGAATTGTTATATTAGCTGCAGCTGCACACGCCGGTGGAGATGGTGGTGATCAGTCTTAGCCGAGGCAGGTGCGATAGGCCGCGCAGCAGGTCTAACTAAGACAGATTGGGACCTGCAGGGCACATAGCTATAACCAGCAGATCCTCTCACACACTCCAGCTTAAAGCTCTGAGATGTGACTGTGCATGGATCACTGCTGACAGGACAGAGATACCACACACATAAAACACAAGGAAATTTATTTTTCTAAAAGGTCAGAGGGATTACATGGCGAGGAGATACAAGGTTGAAGGGTTGAAGTTCATTTCAGTGCAGACATGAATAATCAACCAATTTAATTCTTTACAGAAACTTTTTACTTTTCTGGTATAAAGTGAAGCGTTTTGTTGCAATAGGTTGGGTGGTCATTTTTAAGGTCTGAAATTCGAGGAGATGAAATTGCACTGAATTATAAAATTAAAGGTTCTGTAAGTAACTTTTAACCAGTATTAATTGCTATTCATTGCGAACGGGTAAACAGGATGTAACATAACATATAAACTAGCAGCTTGTGGACTGACTTCAATGTGAAGGCCTGGCCAAATTTTCTAGGAAAATACAAAAGATTTGACATTATTCATGTTCCTGGGTGCCTTGCCTCTCTTCAGCTCTGCTACAGCACTAACAGCAACATAGACAGTATATAAAGGTGGACCACGTGTCTCTACTCACTACCACTGTAATGAAACTGAAGCCAAAATATCGATACGGTCACTGGCATCTAGCACTGGTGCTGTCATTTTCCGTAATGATCTCCATGGTATCAAATTCTCAATCATACACACATCCGACCAATCGCAAGCAGTGCCGTAGATCGCAAGCACACCAATTGGCACACGGCTGTCAATCATGACATCTAACCCCCTTTAATAGCATCAAACAACTAATTAAACCAAACTTTAGAAAAACAAACACTTGAACGTACATCAGTGTGATAAGAACTAGCTAAAATGACAGAAATCTATGGGGTGCCGTTTGTAAAGTGGCTTACACTGAAATTAACAGCAACATTTTGCCACATTTAGCTTCAAATAACAAAGTGTAAAGTAAAAAAGTGGTGTGATTTTTTTTTGTCACTTTTTACCACATTAACAGCACATTAACATTAATATGTAAAAATGTTAATATAATGTCACAGCTGAATCTAAACATTAAATGTTAAACTTAATGTAAAATCTAAATGTTAAATCTAGATTTAGATTTAACATTTAGATTTATATTAAACATTTAACATTTAATGTTTAGATTTAACATTCAGATTTATATTAAACATTTAGATTTAACATTTAGATTTAGCATTAAGATTTAACATCTAAAATTTAGATTTAGATTTAACATTTACGTAGGTTTAACATTTAATATTTAGATTTAACTGTGACATCATATTTAACATATTTCAAATATTGCTGTAAATGTGGTAAAAAGTGACTTAAAAAATTCACACCAATTTTTTAAATGTTGTTTGAAGCTAAATGTGGCAAAATGTTGCTGTTAATTTCAGTGCGAGCCACTTTACAAACGGCACCCCATAGAAATCATTTTTGGAAGAAAAAAAAATTGTTGTGTACTTAATTTGGCCCATGTTCCATCTGCTAACATTGAGAGGGTAGGGTTTATGACTCATACTGCAGCCAGCCACCAGGGGGTGATCAAGATGCTTTGGCTCCACTTTTGGCTATCGTTAGCTAAGAAACGGAGTACGCTAACGGCAACAAACAACTGGCACCCACCATAACATAGAGCTGACACACGCTGTTTCTGTTATAGCCTAAATTTTGCAGCGGCTGGTATATTTACTGGCTTATTGCTTGCAAATTACTTTATTAGCTAACATTAAGGAGCAGCCAACATTGATGAATGCAGCATAGCTTTGTCACAGCTAGTTGGCTACTTAGCTTGCGTTATCACAGGCAAATGTGGACATGTTAGGTGGCAAGCTTGCCAAAATACTTACCCAAATAACTTGATACATGATCTGTGTTAATTTAGCCAACAATTAAAGATGTAAAGGTACAAAGTTCTTTCTACTAGCCAAGAGCGATGCAGTAGTAGTCAATAAGCTAACAGCAACCTGAACTAATGTTAGCCAGCTAATGTTAGCTTTAACTTCTGCATGGTTGCTCAGAATGTCAGCTTATAATGTAATTTGCAAACGGTAAGCAACATAGGGTTCAGAAATACCCAATTTGAGTGCTGGAGCACATACTTTAACAAACTGGACCATTCGTAAATTCGGAGTATTGTTGGATTACACTGTTCCATTATTCAGAACACCACTTTAAGAGCAGCAGAGCGCAACATGGAGTGAGTGTGTGATGAACTTAAGTTTTTTACTGCATGTAGAGAAAGAAAGCTCTGTTTCTTCAAACAACAGCATCCATATTTTAGTGCAGACCGTCGGATTGGATTTACAAACGCAACCTTAGTATCATGAAACCAATGGTCCAAATGAAATATAGGAACATTACAGATTGTAACTTTATTCAAACATGATTGAAATTTATTTCCCAGCCTTCTGTCAACATGATGATGGTCAATCACGGTCAGTCTCTACGGTCACACTCAGTCACTACGGAGTGCGAGTACTGCAGAACAAGCAGCAGAATGCTGACTACAGTTCAATTAACAGCCTCAGACAGATATGTCACTAAAAACAAGGCTTTTCTGAAAGTTACATACAAAACCTTTAAGTGGGGCCTTGCTTACAAAACATATGTCAATCCCTCCCTTCAATACCCTTCATTTGAGGTGATCTCCAGTTTAACATTCGGAGCATGTGTGCTTGAACCAGCCTTTGGACAAACGCACACAACCCTCGCACGGGCTTCTCTTTACCCTATTGACTGAGGATGAGCCTGTCACTGGATCCGGATTAAAGTCTTAAGACTATCTATAAAAGGGGGTCGGGCAATGAGGGGGACTTGTCAAAGATTTGTTTGCTGTCAGGGGCTTGTTAGTGCCAGGAGAAGGTATCTGGCTGCAGAATAGCAAAAGCCTGGATTTCTCTCCCTGCTCCAAAGTCACTTCAAGATCAAACCTCTCTCTTGCCACAGTAATAATGAAAATCAGGCTCTTAATTAATCATTAGCATCCTGTCATTATATTAACAAGTCAGGAACCTGGTGCCACCAGAGGCTCTCTATCAAATCTATAAAACCCATGAGTTCTAATTTAGCCGCCCCCCAGATGCTCGCCAGCCTGCTCCGTGTGCCAGTCTGCTCTTACGCAATTCGCAAATTTTCAACACTGAGGTCAGAGAGCAATTGAAAATCAGAATCAAATGGGACAGTTATGTTGTTTGGTAAACAGGGCATTACTGCACAAACTATGCTGCATAAACTTACTGTGTACGTGCAGCCCACTGATAAGACAGAGACACTGTTTGTCTCCTATTTAAACTCAAACTTGTGTGTGTGGTGACTAATATAAATGTTTAACAAAGTCTAGTCAAAAACCAAGGATGCCCAGAAGTCACAGAAACTATTTGCCAGTCATCCCCCTCTTTATATAACGCCTAATCTCCTTTAAAAGCAATTAGAAATTACATCTATTCTGTTTGCCTTGATAAGAGATCAAACGTTACCTGCGTCTCTGTGCAAACAAAATGCTAATGGAAGGCCACCCATATTGATGCATACTGGGCAAGTGCGCCTCTGGAACCCACATGCAGATTACCTGCCCGTCGACCTGTTCCTAATTATTATTCATGTTTACAAACTTTCATCTCTCGGGACGGCCGCAGAACCAGCTGCATACGAGATGAGCAAACAGAGGCAGCAGCAGCAGCACACGGGAGTGGACATGAATTTATTCATGGTGAAAAGAGCCCATCCGCGCAAAGGGCCCCGCGTCTCCCCTCTGCCTCCCCAGAGAGCAGACATTTATGAAGACATTCCCTCAAAATCATTATAATAGCATTACCATTCCAAGCAGCCACTACCTGCGTCATGATTGCATTTGTTGCTCTGCCAACCCTCCGCCCAACCAAGCAACTCACCCACACCCCTCCTCACCATACCACTACCCCCGTCTCCTATATCCTACGGATGTAACCAAGCAAGGTGAGGGAGAGTGCAGTGTCTGCATTTCCTTTGGGATATGTGGAGAGGTGTTTAGCAGCAGCACGTTTTACACCCGTTCTTCACAGTCAGAGAGCCTCTGTCCACCACCCACTGTGGGGGGAGGAACAGCCGGCTGACTTGCAGCTATGGCGCAGCAATCTGTAGGGGGAAAGGATGAATTGTCAAAAAGAAGGAAAGAAAAACATGCTTTCCCAGCGGACCACTCTCTCTTTCTCACACACACATACAAATGTACACACACAGGGGTGCAAAGACAAATAATGCAAGGGCACTGAGCTCTGTGAGGCTTTCTTACACTACTTATGGATGGGCATGAGCAGCCTACTCGAGTACTCGATTTGTACATCAGTACAACATATAGAGTTGTCACAGCTAGACCTTCCACCTGTGAACATTTTATCATTTAAAATGGGTAAAATCTTTTGTCATTATAGAGCTTCACGCAGCATACTGCTTCGCTCAGCGTGTCCTTGCCCGGCTGTCGCTCTCTACTGCTACTACTGCTGCAGGAGTGTGAGCTCTGTGCCAGGGAACAGTTGGTGAGAGGATGCCCGAATTATAGACTGTATAAATAATGGACGTAGCTACCGTGTCATCACCCATTGGTTTGTGGACTGCCATTTTGAAGTCTTCAGTTCGGCATTTCAGCTGTCACCATCTTGGTCTTTTGGAGCCAGATGTGACCATGTTTGCATGACAGGTTGGAACGAGGAGGGGTCGATCTCATTGACTGTAGTGACACCTCGCAGACAGACTGTCAGTTAAGCAGCCCCGCCCTAAATATGCAAAACTTTAGCCCCATTTCCACCAAACATTTTCAGTATGATACCTTTGGAACTGAAAGAACCCTTCAGACATGGTACCTAGACCCTAGCGTTTCCACTGCAAACAGTACCTTTACATGTGGGTGGGGTTGTTTTCACTCAATGTTCTGTCCGCAAGTTTTTTTTTTCCTAGGATGGCGAAGGCAAGACCTGCCCTACTCTGCCTTACTCTGCCTCTGGTTGACTTACCCTGACATTCTTAGACTAACCCTAACCAATCTCATTCCTCATGCCTAAACCTAACCAATGCAGCCAAAAAAGGCAACGACTACTAGCCAGTCAGAGGAAGAGTAGGGTGAGCCATGCCTTCGCCATCCTAGGAAAAAAAAGTTGGGTGCTTCTACCAGCACTCACTGTATTTCCTCATTATCAGTGACACAGAGGAAAGTCACCTTGTTTATCGTCCACAGAACGAGGCTGCACGCCGACATTTTCAGAACAAAATAGCTCAAAACAAAACAGGCTGCAGTGAGAGTCTCTGTCCATGGGATGTTTAAAAATAGTGGGTTTGTGCATTTAGTCCTTCTCAGTCCAGCGTGGGGGTTTAGTGTTGCGTTGGCCGGACACTACTCAACCCTTTTCTTTTTCCGAGTGAGGATTAGACTATATGCAGTTCACATGACCCAGCCTAAATTAATACATACAATGCTTGAAGATCCACTCATTACTGTGTCTGTCATATAAAAACGAAACTGATGGTCAAAGTTGTGATATAGAATATTTAAGGTGTGTTGACTGAGTCACGTCGTCAGCTCATGCATTTAGTAATATTACGAGTTAATATTTCACCTTAAAAATCCCGGCAGCCAAGACGCAGCAAAACATCCTTATATTTAATAGTTACAGTCTACTAACGATATGAACAGTGGATTCTGCCTCAAAACCAGCCACAACTCAGACCTGAGCAGAGTGACTGTCCTCTACTGACCAATCAGACTGCAGTGTTCACAGCTCCACCTTTTAGTACCAGATCTGTGTGCTGGGTACCCCAACAGAGGGGGGACCAAAAATGGGGACGGTACGAAACGGTTCCATTGGTACCATCCACAACTTTTCACAGTGGAAACAGAAAAGAAGTGTACCGAATTGAACTGTACCATTTTAACTTGCGGGTCCATGAGGATTGACTCTGCTTTGGAGCCAGCCTCAAGTGGCCAGTCGATGAACTGCAGTTTTTGGCACTTCTGCATTTGCTTAATTTTTCAGCCTTGGAGGTTGCCGCTTGGCAGGAGCACACAGTGACAGGGCTAACTGTTAGCATCACATAGCTATCGTTATCTAACAGCTATCACCCTGTTTAACGACAGATCTAAGCCTTTTCGGTGTCAGTAGAGTTTGTTGGGACCATTAAAAAGTTCGGTGTCAGATGTTAGCCGCTGCTGCTGTGTTAAACGTTGTCTCCATCCAGATGTTGGTCGAAGGCAAAATATATTCAGTGTCAGATAATGCAAGGTCCAAAACCTGAAACCCAAAACCCAAAATCCAAAATCCGTTGTTCTCAGCAAAGAGCGTTGAAAAGCCGAGAGACACACAAAGCACATATAGTACAACTAATGACAACACAAACTGTCCCCAAAAACATTTCGTCTATTTTCTTGCTAAAACTGAGCAAAGAAAGCTATTACATCAGCTGAAGGCTTATGCCACACTTTATATAAGATACATTATATCATAAGATATTAGTGTTATTTTTACTAGCTCTCGGTGTTTCAGCAGTTTGGTTGAATTCTGCCCCACTGCCAGTTAGTTGTTGACTTGGAGGTGAAATGCTGACCCCCATTAGTTTGGAGTAAGTGGCCAGGCACTACGCATTCGACCTTTAAACATCAGACATTGAGGTTCTATGTATTAACTGTATGTAGTTTGCAGTTCTCATACACCATATTATTTGTGCTGATGGTTTTCACGTGCCTTTAACACATCTTTTAAGAAACCGTGGTTAAAGATGCCTGTTTTTTCTCTGCTTTTGTTCGACACACTTCAGGTGTCTTTGAATCATCCCAGCCCAATAAACATGTAGACAATGTCGGTGGCTTTGTAACTGATGGCAGCTGTATGTGCTGTCAGCTTTGTGTCAGTCAGCTCTATCAAAGCAAGAAGCTCGGCCCACAATTACAGCTTGCTGTCACTTGCTTGATGAGGCATTAAGACAACAGAACAAGTTGTCAGATTGAAGCTCACGCTGCGCTGATATTGTCTACATGACATGAAATACATGACGCCTGCCTATGCTTCCCCCGTAAACCGCCACACAGACCACACATTTTAATATGAAAAATAATAAAAGAAGAACATTGTGTGTGACAACTTAATCAACAAGCATGCTGCTCCATAATAAATAAAAGCTGCTACTTCGTGATTCAGTTATTCAAAAGATGTGAGGTGGTCTCATCACAAGATTGTCCGACACACACTGCTGAAGCGTTACACACCAAGGGCAAATGATTTTTGTTTGTAGCACCTATTAAAACAGAGCGGGTTGGTCCCATTAGCTAAATGGGTGATTAATGCACTAATGAATCATTAGAGGAGATCATTCCGGGTTAGAGTATGCCATCTCACAAAGTAATTGAGCTCAATTAAGCCAATCTCTGCAGGGCATGCCTTGTTCTCCCTGTGTATGACCACTGTCTGTCTGACCTCCAGCCAGCAGCTGAAGTCGTCCCGTCGGGGCAGAGCTGGAGGACCAGTAAGAGCAGAAAACA
Source organism: Epinephelus moara (assembly GCF_006386435.1). Taxonomy (NCBI): domain Eukaryota; kingdom Metazoa; phylum Chordata; class Actinopteri; order Perciformes; family Serranidae; genus Epinephelus; species Epinephelus moara. The sequence continues at coordinate 38,827,338 of NC_065521.1, read as the reverse complement.
CCAGGAGAGAGTGAAGGGAAATGAAGGAAAGAAGGAGAGTGAACATCTCCAAATAAAAATAATCCTATGCTCCCAAAACAAATTGGTACTCGTCTCCAGTCTAAGTGCTGCAAGGATGTACCGCAGGGAAAATAATCAATTCCACCTGACCTTCCAACTTAATCACCACTCGCTCCACTGACGCTCTGTTAGACCTCCAGCATTGTGAGATGATGCAGAGGGCAAGGCCTGCAGTGGGCCAGAAGTCACTGGAGAAAGCTACAGTAAGCATTTCTGATTCATTTTAGAGCAATGTCCAAGACAATGAGTCCCCCAAACAGATTCACACTGGTTTTTATAGTGTTTACAGCACAACTTTTAAGTAGCTAAACCAAGGCCGTAGCCATGGGGTCAATATGATGAGGGTGAACAAAATTCTAAATCTGAAAACTAATTTTCTAAATACTGTATTATTTATCTTATATAAGTACAACTATACAGTTAACTATATAAATATGCAGTTAATAAAAGCTCCTACTATCTACATACATTAAAGCACAAATGACTGACACTAACACTTATGTTACATTCTAGTTTTCAGCTTTGTATTACACTGATAGTACAGTGTTTGACATTGATTATACTCACTGCAGTCGAGGAAAACTTCTCCTTGGGTATGGCAACACCACTTGGACACACCACGCACAGAACAGCAGTACACTGTAATACTAGAACCAGCACAATGATGGCAATTTGTTTATTTATGATTACTTTTGCTAAGACAGGCTGTATGGTTGCCTTGTACAGTAAAGCACTTCTTAAATTTATAAATATACTTGGGGGACGTCTTGAGCATATTTGAATATTGGCAGGGATGTGCCAGGGATGGGGGAAAAAATGGATACAGCATGGTATCATTATATTTTGTGTGGCGATACTGTATCGATACACGGACACCCAGTATCGATCTTTTATTATATGCATTAATAATTTTTGAAAATGCACATTTTAAAACAACTTTTGGAACTAGAATAACAAAAGCAATTGCTTTTTTTGTCCACTAGATGGTGCCGATGTTTTGGTGAGGTCAGCAGAGGTCTCAGTCAGCGTCATTTGGCAGGAGGTCCATCAAAACAAAGATGGCGGCAGGAGGACTTGATTATGACACGATTTGTAAGCAGTGTCATATTAGAATAAAATACTCCCGGAATACTGCGAACATGAGGGCTCACCTCACACTCCACCATCCAGAGATAGAGTTAGCTGCTGACGGCCAAGCTAACAATAAACCCACTCTGCCGACAAATCAGCATACACTTTACATGCTTAGCTAGGGCTGTCAAATGATTAAAAACGTACTCTAATTAAGCACATGCTCTGTGATTAATTAATCTAAATTAATCGCATACATGAACTTTTGCTGTGAAAGTATTCAAAAAATATCAGTTCAAATAAATTTTGGCAAATGTGTCATAGTAAAGTTGCTGGATTTTGGACACAATTGTCCCCCTGTCCTCTACCACTGAAACTGGTCAGTTTGCATCTGAACGCCTGGTCGAGTGTGGCTTGATGAGGCTGGCTGCTAGCGCTAGCATCAGAGGTTGTGCTAGCTTGGACCTCCGGGTTTGCTGCTAAATGTTTCACGTTAAGGAGCTGTGTTCAGGCTTGAAGTCCTCAGATGGTACAGAAATTCCTTCTTACAGAAACTGCAGAGGACAGTGCTCCTATCAACAGTTCCATTTGGGCGATTTTAATTGTAAATGTTTCATTCCCAAGGCCAAGCAGCGTCGTCTCGTCTGCCTCCAACATGTAACAAAGCCAATGTGGCCTTCAATGATGCACAGAGTCAAAGGGCACCATGGAACGCAATTAATCTGCATTCATTTTTTACTTTTTCTGTGATTATATAGTGACTACATATGGACACAAACTTGAGTTATACTGTTTTACTGATATTCTGGGATTTTCCCCTCATTAATTTGTAATTTTTGTAAGTTTAACATATAAGTATAACTTTGGAAAGATATACAGTATAATGTCATTCACATTAGCCTGCATTTAGAAATTAAGTAAATATTTAAAGCTATTTAATAAATGGCCATACGGGTACCGTCACTATAAAGTACATGGTTTCCAGAGGAAAGAAAAATTCAAAATAAGATCTCTTCTTTGTCCAGTCTATTCCTCCAACACATAACTGAGTTATGGTATAACATCAATATGAGATTTTTTGCGACCCTCCACCTCCCCCCATTACCACTATCATCGTCAGTTTGTCCCACAGGACTGAACCTGAAGGTCTCATTATCTACCTGCTGGCATTTCTTCACCACCAAGGTCCAGACATTCTGTGGTTGTCATGTCAGTACTTAATATATTGTATCTCATTTACAGCTGATACATGAAGCCAGGCGATACATTTCAATTAACTGCACTGTTGGACATCTCTTGAAAATATATGTGGATGTTAATATTACTTTGTATAAGCAGAAGCTGAGGGGAGCCATTACTTTTTTTTTTAACTACAAAATGATTAAGTGTTTATAATGGGAAACAACACATTAGGTGTTAGCATAAAGTGAATGATTCATACTGTAAAACGATAATTAATTCAACTATTGTTTTATAGATTATTATAGAAGCAGAGTGGGTGGTTAATTTCTCTGACACCTTTTAGAAAGCTGCAGTGAAATGCCTGTCACGGCTCATGTAGGATTCAGGTACCTAAATCGAGACCAATGTGTTGTTTTGCAAGTCAAACAGGTAATCTCTTTGATGGTGGAAAATAGATTCTAAAAACGCCAGAGACCACTGGGCTGAGAGAAACAGCATTTATCTCACAGCGTGGTCTGGTGTTTGCTCGTGTAGAAGGATATTTGTGCAGAAGATCTGTGGCAGCTGAGGTATTACCAAGCACAGAGGCAGGTGATAACAAGGGTCGAGAACATTAGACTCATTTGGCATTTTAACTTTAATGTATTGACGTTTCTCAGCTTTAAGTTCATTTTAGACACATACCAAGACTCCTGTTGTACCTGAACCGATCTGAGGAGGAGCTAGCTCTTTATCTTGCTTTATAACTGGCATTTTCAGCATATATTTAAAACAAGGAGGTTCTTAACATACTGTGTTGAGTTCATTGATTACAGAACATTTTGCTTTGATATATGGCAGATTAGTTTCATCAGCCCCTCCAGGGTGTTGCGACTGCAACAAACGCAAGTTGAACCAATCTCCATGAGTTCTGCACCACCTTGCAATTTTGTCCAATCACCGCAACTTTTCCACAAATTTGACCAACAATTGTAGTTTCCTGTGAGTTCCACCAATCATAGCAGTCCACCACATAACATGACCCAACTCACCTCCTTGTATCTGGCTGCACTGATATGTGTGACAGAATTGTCTCACATTCACAGAGACGGTGCCAGGCAATTCCCTCATGTTCCATGCATAAGTTGGGTTAAACTGTTTCACACCTTGTGAAAAGTTGAGATGTGACCACAGACTGTTTAAAATAGCGGACATAGTTACCATGACCTTATCCATTGGTTCATGGACTTTTGTTCTGAAGCCTTGAGTTAGGCATTCAGACTCTCACTATCTTGGTGTTTGGAGCCAGGAGTGGCCATATTTGGACAAGAGGGTGAGATAACACTAAAGCTAGCTGCTAGCTGGGTTAGCACGGTAAATTTACAACTAACTGTGATAATGCTAATGCTAATTTTTGCGAGAAAAAAACAGACTTAAATCTATTAAAACTCACTGGAAAACTAACATCCGACCCTGTAAGTGAGATTTATACTTCTGTGCTGAATTCATGCCGTAACCTACACATAGCCTGACATGCACCTCCCCAGAAATGTAACTACACGTCGCGACAACGCAGACCTCCTGTCTATTTTTGTAAGCTGAAACCATTTCCCTCAGTGGAAACAAAGCTTTTATTTACTTTTATTTCACAGAAGAAACAATAAATTGGAAAGACAATAAAGCCTCGACAAAATAGCATCTTATATTTGGACGAGAGGTTGGAGTTGTGGGGTCTGTGGAGTCAGATCCATACTTAACTCAGGTGTGGATCTGACTCACAGACTGAAACAACACCTCACACACAGCCTGTCACTCAAGCGGCTCTGCCTTAAAATATGTGTAACTGTAAGCCTTAATCACATTTTAGCAGGTGAGCTATATAACAGTTGTCATGAATGTTGAAATTAGCTACAGAGACCAAAACCGTTTTTTTGTACGAGGCTGTAAACATGTTTATTTATGCTGTAAAGTTGGGTAGTTTAAAATGGGGGTTTATGGGGACTGACTTGCTCCTGGAGCCTAGCCTGGAAATCCAGACCCAAATCTAGAAAGATTTACAGTCTGGTTATGAGTAATGAAAATGGCCCAACTCGAGGGGCGGCACCAAGCATGCATTTGAAAATATCACTGCACGCAATTGGATAACACTACGACCAATCAGAACAATACACGGGGTGACATATACGCTTAGTTATCAGCGGAGCTAACTGGTAGATTAGACTCTTGCCGTATCTCGAACTCTGGATTTCCAGGGTACCTGGAGCCAGCCTCAAGTGGCCATTTAATGAACTTAAGTTTTTGGCACGTCCGCGTTGGCTTCATTTTTCAGCCCCACAAGTTGCCACTTGGGTGCAACACAAACAACATCAGGTGACAAACACTTTTGTACCACAAAACATTCCTGGAGGACAACTGAACAGTGTGGACAACAGACAAGACAAAACTCAAGGTGAGTTAGAGTGAATAGAAGTTAGAAAAAAGTTAGATTAAATATGCATGGTTACTGGCAACATTAGTGTAAATCAAAACAGTAGTACGGTTTTAATTCTCACTGGAACAATAGAGTACCTTCGATTTTTTTTTAATTATACAAAAAAATAAAAAAAATAAATCCCTTGCTCCCACAATTTTATTGCAAAAACATCACAAGATGACTCGCAATTTTTTTTAGAAAAGCTGCCATGAAATCAGGCATTTTAGGCTCCAACAACCTCCCGAAAAAGCCAATAAAATCCTGGAGTGACTGGTTTCATTATTAGGCATGAAAAAACAAGATAAATGATTCTGTTTTGTTTCTGTGTCATTTTGCATATTCAGTTATTCTAATTTCTTCTCTCTATCTGCAGCCACATGTTCTTTATACTTACCTGTGCTGAAGCCACTCCAGGTGCCCTTCATTGAAGGATAGGGAAAAATAGCTTCTCTCTTCCGCTTGCTGATAAGCACACCCAGGCGTAGGCAAGCCTCCTGAGACCACACTGCTTTTCTCCACAACACACGAGCGGTAGCCTGCCCTGCAGAAGGTCAATGAGAGAGAAATCTGCCTCTGCCTGCCTGGGGACCAGGATGTAGAGGAGACTCAATGACCTGACACCACAGGCCAATGGGCTGCAGGAGTCCAACCAGTAAAAGAAGTAAATTATATATGATCTAGTTTGCAGACAGCAAATTTATCATTGTTTGGCTCCGTACACTTGAGAACCTGAGGTGTATAATGAAAGGAGAGTGGACTTGTTAAGTCAAACATATGGCAAAAGAAATTGAAGTAATGCTGCAGATTGCCTCAGGAGTTTGCAGGCACTATGGCTTCCCACTACATTTCACAGGTCAATATTTGCTAGATGTATTGGCTTCAGTAAACACTGCAGTCCACACACAGCGCTCATTCCAGCAGAGTCTGGGAATAGAGTTCTCAACCAGCTGTACAGTATGAAATTTGTTGTGTCCCAGTAATGACACAACACAAAGCCAGGCAGGTGGTAATAAAGATTCTCTTTCTGCAGAGATGCCTCATACCCTCACTCTCCCTCACCCTTAATTTATTCCCCGAGGTGCTATGAGTGATTTTGTCTGTTCTTTCCCTTATATTAAACATCGCACACTATTAGCTCTCAATAATCATTTGCTGCAGCCCAGGACACAATGATTTCCCATGACACATAAAACTGCAATAACGTCAACTCGGTTTTCAGAAATAATATTGCCAACATTCTTTTTTATGTGTCTCCCCCGGCAGGAGAAAATACCTCCGTGTGACTCGCCCACTCTCATATGGAGAAAAGAGATTGCACAAACCATTTGTAACTTTCAAAAGTTACAAGAATCTAGTTTCTGCACATTTCTCCAAAATCCATATCTGAGTTCTAAAAGCAAGAAAGACATTTCAGGAGTGAGAATAGGCTGCACGCTGAGAGAGACAGATAGTGAAATAGTCTCATCTACGCCTTCGAAAGTATATGAATATACTGTGCAGAGTATTCAGCAGCTCCCTGACCCTCAATAATTACTACAAACACACATTATCTGTCTTTATAAAGCAAGTTTCAAAACTGTTGTGCAGCATTATGATTTCTCCATGAATTACAATAAAAAATATAACATAATTCCTAACTGTGTTTGGGTTGATGCATTGTGTCTCTGAATGGAGAGCCTGGAGGCTGTAATCTCTCCTGTTTGATGACAATAACGAGGAACCTCTGTCAGACTCTGGTGTGAAATCACAGGGGCTGGTTCACGCTGTGTTCACACTCTGTGTCAAGTGTGTATTAGGGTGAGTTAAAGAGCAAAATTAAATTAGCTGTCAAAAAAAGGAAGAAATAGTTGGAACCTATTAAACTTGGGCAGGGTAGGCTGCTCATTTCACATTTCTCCAGGCACACACTGTGGACACACCGTGAACTTCTATGGTAATCAAATGAAAGTTCTAGTGAGGCCGCAGAAAGTCCAAGAGAGTTTCTCACATTTAATCAGAGTATAACAGCAAATTCCACCGAATGTCAAGTTTCAAATAAGCTGTTATTCCACTGGCCTGTCTACTGACAGCAAGTTACTGAGTACATTTAATCAAGTACTATAATTAAATACAACTTTGACATATAATTTTGACTTCTTATTTTGATATAGCCTTCTTTTGTCACGTTTCAGACGTCTATGAGGTGTTCAAAGTTCCAGCAAAGAAAAATTTTCTCTCTAAACTTCTCTTGCTCGAGGCTAAAAGATTGTATATTTATATGTTGTCATGTCAACCTTCAATTGTACAAGAAAACAGGTAGCTGGAGCTTCACCAAGGAAATCACACGCAGACGTTTGAGATGGTTAGGTCAAGAATGGGCTAAGAATGGAGCAGGGAATCACAAGAGTCTCCTTAAGATGGACAACACCAGGTAAAAGAAAACCCGGAAGGCCCAAAACCACTTGGCGCAGAACTGTGAGACTGGAGTTGGAAAAGATTATCCTGTCATGGGGAGAGGTGCAACATGCTACCAAGGATTGAATGAGCTCAGTGACGCCTTAGGGGTCACATAGGGGATAAGGTAAGTACACAAGTCGATCTATAGGTAAATTTTGCGACACTTTATCTCACTGTCCTAACCCAACAGGGCTGATGAGGAAGCATTGTGCAAACCCTCCAGTCTCTCCCTGGGTCACCACAGTGAGTAGGCCCTTCAGCATTGTTAACTTTGTTATCACTGTTAGCTTTGTTAGCACCGTTAGCAGGAGCCCCTTTCACACTGGCTGTTCAACGCAGAAATATTATTATTATTCCACATTTAGTACAACACACACCGCCACCATACGCCGTGCGTCAAAACGCCCGCCTCCATTATATTCTATGGACAAACCCACACCTGCACTGGACGACGCACCGCGCTGCTTTGCTTCAGCCCACTGCTCTATTTCCAGCGCAGCCAGCGCTGCGAGAAAAGCCTTTTATGTACGTCTCGGCCACCGTACTATCAACTTCGGTTGCCTTAAGTTTTTCAGATTTTTAATAAGACGATTTTGATAAGAAACTCATCCTAGTAGTTCCAGCCTAGTCTGACAAGCATGAACTGATGAAGCCTCTTGGATAAGAGGTGAAACGTCTTCTAAGACAAAACCAAGTCCAGTTGCATTAGATTCAACTGCTTTGAGACAGTGGAGACGGTGTTCCGCATGTTAACACAGCTTGCTGGCTGTATGTCAGCAAAAGCCAACAGAAAATAAAATAAATGTTCAGACATTTACATCACAAAACATCAAAATTTCACCATCTCTGAATGGATAGCACTTAAATTATGGTGTTAAAGCTCAATGAGTCAATGAAGCGCTGGACTAAAAGGAAAAACACTTTGTATTTCAAGTCATTTTGCATTTTCATCTTAAAATTCAACCAGTCAGTTACCAGCTAATGGATGCCAGGCTATTGAAAGCAAACATAACCAAAACTGACATCCCTATTATCCCTATTTTTTGCTTCACAAAAAACAGCAAAGATACGCTCAAGTCCAAAAAAGGACAACAAATTTGTGTAGCAAAACACCTTAAGTTTGCTTCTTAAATATGACACATGAAATACCTCGCCAATAACTGACAGGAAAGATCCTGTTGCAAAAAACCAAAGAGCAGTCATTAATTGTAAAGGTACTGGAAGAGTGCAGCTTTGGAAAGTTGAGAGATCAAACCCCAGAAAAAATAAAAAGTACAAAATGAGTTGCTCATCATTAAGCCCTTTCATCGGGGTCTCCCAGTTGCGAATCTATCTTCTCAGGATGCCCCAATTTTTCTCATTTATCTCCATAAACTGAACCATGTTGCAGTAAAGATAAAGTCAGAGGTACTTTTTGCTTTTGTCCTTACTTTGGTTACTAAGGTTCTTTGAGCAATGTTTTCACAAACTTTAAGCAGTTCCTTAAGTATAAGACCAAGATAAGGAGAAAAACTTAAATACTTCAGTAAATATATTTAGGAAACCTTAAGAAGAAGACTTGAGGATGTTTTGTGTAACAGATTGCTTTTTTCAAGGAAACCTTTACTGGGAAAATATTAGCTTAAAGGAGTTAAGGTGCTTTGTGTAACTGGCCCCTGACCCTTAGGTTGGAACCACTGCCCTTAAAAACCCAAGCTCCTCAGCCAGCTTTGACAATAAAATGCTACTTAGGCATTAATGCATCAGTGCTAACAATCAAAAAATAGCCTAATAGGTCTACATAATGCGTAGGCTAGATCATATATGTCATACATAATAATTCCTACATAAGTAATCAGTTTTGTTGTTAATACTTTTGTACTTAGCTTAGGCATCAATACTCAGTCTGTAATAAGGCTTTAATCTGCCCTCCCATATCAGGCTGTATTACACAGAATCTAGTAAAATATTTAAAATATTCTTGTATTTCATATGTACTGGCATTCTGTCCTTAAAACACAGTGGCCTCTTGTGTATTTCAGCTTTTCCCCTCCTACACTTCCCTCTCTGCTTCAGTAGATGGCGCACAAGTGCATTTTCAGTCCCTCATTTGGCCAGGGAAAACAAATACTTGATGATCCTCCTGCAGGTCATCAGTGCAGTTCTGCTGCTGAGATTGTTATCGTCCTTTTGTAACTCACTTTGTTTCATTTTCCAGAGGAATAAATTGGGTAACTCCAGGATGACTCCTCACTAAGTATTTTTCTTATTAAAGGACATTGCGGTCATGTTTGCCTAATTCAGGAATCTCTCCCAATCTTTATCAGCATCGAGGCAGATAATGGTCAAGCGTTGCTGGTGTTAAGGCTTAACTACCCTGCCAAAATGAGGTTTCAAATTGTACACCATTATCGGGGACTCAGATCCCATTACCTCCATGGAGATGTGTTGCACTGATGCATTTTGATGGTACTCCCACATAATAGAGAGAGTCAAGAAGCGCCAAAACTGTTATCTCCGCTCGAGGCGGGCAAACTGTATTGCCTTTCCATTTCAAAGAAAATCTCACTAGTGGATCAGGTTTCACAGGCAGGCAGGTCCGGTGACTTAACCAGAGCTGATCACAGAGGACGAGAAGATTTATAAAGCTGCAGCTCATGTTGCCCTGTGTCAGCATCGTGCGGGAGAAAATAAAGGCATGCTCTGTCAAATTCCTGCAGTAACCTCAGTAGGATACTTCAGTGTGTAAGGAATGAAGGAGGAGGTGAAAGCAAAACATTCATTTGTGAGTCAGCCTAAAGCAGATGTAGAGCTTTATCTCATTTCTTTGGTAAAACCTTAGTCAGGAACTCCTTTATCTTCTTTCACAGCAGCGTGGCAGGAAGTCTGTCATTTGTTCTCAGAAATATATCAGAGGCATGAGGTAACCAATCAGCACGGCAACTGAGTTTAAGTAAAAGAAATTCCCAGTATTTCTTCTCTTTCTCTGCATTTATGCCAACACAGTTGCCAGAAAAAAATGTTGGCATGGCACATTCTGCAAACCCTGAATACATTACATCTGTTATATCACAGCATCATGGAGTTGGTTCATTGAAACTTTACATTTTGACAGCACTGTGGTAACATGTTGTTGGGTTTTGGCACAAAAAACACATGGTTGTAGTCAGGAAAAGATCATGTTTTGACTTGTTGACAGTTTTAAGGGCACAATCCCTGCTGGAAATGCAGTAATGTCTCTGTAGAAAAATAGGCACAATTCCTAGTGGATTAACAGCGACGGTTTTCTATCTAAAACCTACATTTGGTGTCAGAAACACAGCAATGACTCGCCAAATCCCAACTGCTTTTTGTTGCTTTTTGGTCTTGATCAGTGGTGCAGCTTGGCATGCCCTCCATCTCTACATGACAATATCAGCTCATATACTACATTAGAAATGTGCAAATATAATGTATTTGTAGTTTGTAGAAATGCACAATGCCAACATTTTCATTTGGCAACTGGGCTGTTTCTGCACATCTGTCCTGCCTTTGTTATTATATTAAAGTCTGGGTAAAGCAAAAATAACTATGTGTTCCGAGTTTGTGACATCATAGAAAGGTTTGTTATTACCACAGACTCAAATTTGAATGATTAAAAAATGAAAATAAAAGCAGTATTCCCCCTCAAAGAAGCTATAACGGAGAGCGAGCCGCTGCAAAGCAACAGACCGACACATTCTCATCCCGTGACGTAAATTATCGCTGCTTTGTCAGTGGTCTTTTACATCTACACATTACACACTAGATTTCCATGGTCAGGTTTAGACAACAAAGGAATACTTTGCACATCTGTTTCCAAACAGGTGCATAGGTAAGGGACGAGCAGAACACAACTTGTAGAAAAACTCCTGCACGCTGTCTAACTTGCAAAAATAATGATTTTAATGCTGCAACCTTTTCAGTTTAGGATAAGGCAAGAAAAGCACATGGTTAGATTTAGAATAATACATCATGGTTTGGCTCTATATTCATACGGGAAGCAAACACCAAGCTCCCAGGTGAAAGTCCGGGGTTTGTTGGACCCATCCACCACCGCTCTTACCCGCCCTATTGGGACTTTCCAGTTCCTTATATTACGTTGTTACCAGCAGTGTTGCAACCTGACAAGACAGAAAGCTCTTATTTTACTTAATCTGGACTTTAAATGTCTCAATTCCAGTTTATTATGAATGGCAATAACAGGGCCTATATATCCACATAATGTTTAAAAATGACATAGTTATCCTCCCGTCACTACAAACTCTGCAACATCAATGTTTGCTTTGATACACAACTTGTCCACTTGGTAGAAAGTGAGCTTCATGTTGTCTTTTTTAATGCCTGAGCAAGTTTGCACAGACACTTAGGGACATACGTTGTGCAGATAGTGCGAGAAGCGGAGACATGCTCCGTCCTGTCAGCATTCCACAGTTTCAGCAGAGACACCTCTGGAAAATTCCTACCTGAAAGATGGTAGAAAAGAGGGGGTGGAGAACTGTAAGAAAGATCCTTCCCTCAAATGTTTGACTAACTGTGAAATAAATCTTTCATCGCTGGGTAATTCCTCAAAACCAACACCAGCTTTATCCTGAGAAGATCTGCGTACTTTTGACTTGCTGCAGGTTACAAAAGGATGCAAAACCCTCCCCGCCTGCAGAGGCTTCTCCACACAGGAGACATCCAAATGTCATGAATCTACAGCGCATCTTGGAGCTGACCAGATAAATTCACATTAATTCTGGGCTCCACAACAACTGAATAAAAAAGGCCATGGGATGAATATTTATCACAGATTAGATAGCAGCGCTTTCAATCAAATCCCAAACCCCGACCACTATTCTTATCCACATGTAAAGTAGGAAGTATTTATTCCGGCTCTGCGTACTTCAGCGGGATAAATAGGCACTTGCAGAGCTATACATCTGCCATCCGTGTTACCCTCTCCTCATTTAGAGAGCTTGGCCCATGAAGAGGAATCAGCATTAGATGTTGATACATAATTTAGTTTCCCAGCTGCGTTATCCAACCTTTGCTACCAAATAAATATGTAAAGCCAGCGGCTGCGGCTATTATTTTCAAAAGTCAGAAACTCATTCTGCTTCTCATGTACTATTCAGATAAGCAGGGGCTAGAAAATAACCAATGCGAGATTACAAGCTCTCAATTTAGTGCCGATGACTTCCAGAAATAGAATGATGTAGGAATCGTCTGTGAGATAAATATCAACCACCTTCTGACCGTATTTGTCATTCAGGACGCTGTTGATGTTGCAAACAACCTTGCTTTGAAGTTTGGAATGATTTAATATCCTTATAGTAGTCATAAAAGTCACTTTATAAGTTTCTAACTTATCTTTCCTGTTCCTTTTAAAGTTAAGTTAAAGATATTTACATCCATAACTTTAAAAGAGCATCTGTTTGCTCCCAGGTGAGAATAATCACACTGCAGCTATTTGGCTGTTTACACCCATCCCTACAGCACGTTATTATGGATCCCACTGCATGCTGTGACCGGCCAGTACCTGTCACACTGATGCAAGGTCAGAGGCAGTTAGGATTAGGGCAAAGAGGTCATAGTTAGGGCGAGCACTAGCTGATCTCTGATATTCTCTACAAAAATTATACTCACAAATGTACTCCTAGAAAGTCAGGTGACATTGTATAAAGAGCAATAAGAGTAAGATGTGGTGGATGGTTTGGTCAAACCTTGGACTTTCACACAGGAGGCTGGAGTTTGAGACCTGTGTGAGGTAAGTGAGGAATAATGCCCGAAAAGATGTCCATTATCAGGACTTTGAGGCTTGAACCATCCGACCCGCAATGTAGGTCATTAATTCCTGATAATGGACACTACGAAGGGCATTTTCCCGCATTACCATGGTCACTTTACAAAGGAAAAAAGATAAGAATATTCTTTTATATTTACATACTTTTTGCATAATCGTAAGTTTTTAACAAGCCATAACTCAGTTTCCATGGTAACATCTGAGGGTTTACCTAATACCTGGAACAATCATTACCACCCTGTGAGGTTCTTATGCAATGGAAATGTTATTCACTACTCCAGTAAATAGGATGAACCTTAGATACGACTTAGCAACAGGCGATAATGTCAGTCCACTTTGGCCAAGCTTTAAGCCAGAAAGCTAACAATAGCAAGACTCAGAGTCAAAAACATATCGACACAGTCTGTTTAACAACAAGACAAGCTAGCTATCCAGCCATGTCACTGTCAACAAGTCAGTGTCAAGATTGTTGTTACTGACTGATGTTACTGGCAGCCACGGCCTTAAGTAGCAAGTTGAAAAGGGACTGGGATGTGAGATGACTGTTAATGTGATATCAAGTATCAGTACGTTCAGAGGGTCAGTGTACTTCTTGCAGCTTGTGTGTCACAGTCTCCATCCTGAACGGTGAACAGACAGTTTTACTGGAACTACACTGAACAAAAATATAAACGCAACACTTTTGTTTTTGCTCCCATTTTTCATGAGCTGAACTCAAAGATCTAAAACATTTTCTATACACAAAAGATCATTTCTCTCAAATATTGTTCACAAATCTGTCTAAATCTGTGTTATTGAGCACTTCTCCTTTGCCGAGATAATCCATCCCACCTCACAGGTGTGGCATATCAAGATGCTGATTAGACAGCATGAATATTGCACAGGTGTGCCTTAGGCTGGCCACAATAAAAGGCCACTCTGAAATGTTCAGTTTTATCACACAGCACAATGCCACAGATGTCGCAAGTTTTGAGGGAGCGTGCAATTGGCATGCTGACTGCAGGAATGTCCACCAGAGCTGTTGCCCGTGAATTGAATGTTCATTTCTCTACCATAAGCCGTCTCCAAAGGCGTTTCAGACAATTTGGCAGTACATCCAACCGGCCTCACAACCGCAGACCACGTGTAACCACACCAGCCCAGGACCTCCACATCCAGCATGTTCACCTCCAAGATCGTCTGAGACCAGCCACCCGGACAGCTGCTGCAACAATCGGTTTGCATAACCAAAGAATTTCTGCACAAACTGTCAGAAACCGTCTCAGGGAAGCTCATCTGCATGCTCGTCGTCCTCATCGGGGTCTCGACCTGACTGCAGTTCGTCGTCGTAACCGACTTGAGTGGGCAAATGCTCACATTCGATGGCGTCTGGCACGTTGGAGAGGTGTTCTCTTCACGGATGAATCCCGGTTTTCACTGTTCAGGGCAGATGGCAGACAGCGTGTGTGGCGTCGTGTGGGTGAGCGGTTTGCTGATGTCAACGTTGTGGATCGAGTGGCCCATGGTGGCGGTGGGGTTATGGTATGGGCAGGCGTATGTTATGGACAACGAACACAGGTGCATTTTATTGATGGCATTTTGAATGCACAGAGATACCGTGACGAGATCCTGAGGCCCATTGTTGTGCCATTCATCCACGACCATCACCTCATGTTGCAGCATGATAATGCACGGCCCCATGTTGCAAGGATCTGTACACAATTCCTGGAAGCTGAAAACATCCCAGTTCTTGCATGACCAGCATACTCACTGGACATGTCACCCATTGAGCATGTTTGGGATGCTCTGGATCGGCGTATACGACAGCGTGTTCCAGTTCCTGCCAATATCCAGCAACTTCCCACACTGCGTGAGGCAAATGGTGGTCACACCAGATACTGACTGGTTTTCTGACACCCCCCCCAGACCCCCCCAATAAAGCAAAACTGCACATTTTAGAGTGGCCTTTTATTGTGGCCAGCCTAAGGCACACCTGTGCAATATTCATGCTGTCTAATCAGCATCTTAATATGCCACACCTGTGAGGTGGGATGGATTATCTCGGCAAAGGAGAAGTGCTCACTAACACAGATTTAGACAGATTTGTGAACAATATTTGAGAGAAATTATCTTTTGTGTATAGAAAATGTTTTAGATCTTTGAGTTCAGCTCATGAAAAATGGGAGCAAAAACAAAAGTGTTGCGTTTATATTTTTGTTCAGTGTACTTAGTAAGTGTCCATTATCAGTTTTTAACGGACACCCTGCAGCCAATCAGAATTGTGGTATAATGTTTGCTTATTATTGTTAGACTTGATGACTTATTAGTTAGATTTTCAGGATCTACAAAGCTGCAAATGCACGCTGTTCACATAAAATTTAGCAGAATAGCTGAATAATCCCCTTTGTGTTCATAACATCATGTTTCGACGGTGCTTGGACGCCCAAAATAAACACCTGGGTGTAAATAACCACATTTGCTATTTACACCCTAGGTGTTAATAGCATCGTTGGCTAAGAACACCTGGACGCTGCTCTGCTATGATGCTGGATACACCCAGGTGTAAATAATCCCACTGGGCATTCCACCCTGGGTGCAAATAGCATTGCTGGCTACAGACACCTGGGTGCTGATAGCATCTGCTTGTTGTTTATCTTTTGTACTGTATGAACATAGTGAATATAAGCTTGTAAGACCATTTTTAAAAAGGGTGAAACACACACCAGCATGCAGTGAAGGAGAAAGTATTTCAGTCTTTTACTTGAGCAACCACAGTGTGCTATACAAAATATACTTAAAATACCTTAAGTAAAAGTGTTCATGCAAAATGGCTCATTTTAGAAAAATATATATTACTGTATTACAGTGATGCATTAATGTGTACATCACTTTGATGTTGCTGTAAAGGCAGGGCTAATTTCAAGTACTTTATATAAGGCCAGGTAGACTAATCTTTAACAACATATCATGATTTATTAGCTGATCTAAATTTGGTAGTAATAAACTGAATGTGCAAAGTAACCAAGGACCAAGATTTGCAAGTCACATGTAAGTCCCAAGTCAAGTCATACTTCAAGACTGCCAAGTCCCAAGTCCTAAACTCTGAGTTTTGAGTCCTAAACAAGTCGTAACGCACTCTTCAACAAATGCCAGTATTAAATAAACAAAAATCATGGATGCCTTTGAAAATTTGTATTTATATGATTAAAAATACTTAAAAAAAAAAAAAACTTCCTTAGCTGTTAAGCTAATGTTAGCTAAGCATCATTTTGCTAGCCATGTTACTGTTAGTGTCGACTTACTGTTTTTTGTGCCAGTGTTCATGTTGACAGCTTTTTTTGATTTAGTCTTAGTTGTAAAAAGAAAATGATTATTAGTTTTAGTCACATTTTAGTCATTTTTATCCTTTATAGTTTTAGTCACCAAAATTCAAAATGTTATAGTCGACGAAAATTCATGACTCTTTGTCATTATGTTTTCTATGTATTTTTTTTAATCTTTAAACAGGTTGGGCTAATTCATGTATCACAAATTCGAATTAAGGTGACAGGTTGTATAAAAATTCCATTGAGACAATTGTTCTCCTCTCATCAGCGAAAATGAAACATAGATTTCGTCTTAGTTTTTTTTTATCAAGATCTATTTTTAGCTCGTCATCATCTCATATTCGTTGTGGAAAAAAAGGTTGATGTAAAAATTTTGCCATAGTTTTACGAAATTAACACTGCTTTGTGGAACTTTAAATGTCAAACAAAGTTGGAATTTGTGCGTCTTCATCTATAATTTTTGACCTTCATATTTTGCAGACTGCAATACAGTTTTTGGTGACTACCATGTAGTTTTTGTACAGGAATGAAATTATCTTTGGTATTGTTCTTTATTTTAATTGGTTTTAAATTCATGGTTCTCTCCTGAGGCATGATTGGATGCTGTTTAGGGATGCACCGAAATGAAAATTTGTGGCCGAAGCCGAAGCCGAATAATATTAAACGCTTGGCCGAATACCAAGTACTGAATACCGAATGCCATTATTTTAGTTTTTCATTAGTTTTTGCAGATGAACCCCTTCCAGATTAATGTTGTCACGGTACCAAAATTGGGACCCACAGTATGATACCAGTGAAAATATCATGGTTCTGAGTAGTATCACGATACCACAGCAAAAATGAGGCAGATGTGCCTTTTGTCATTTATAAAAAGATAAATTACTTTTCTATAGTACATCAAGGATATTTCAATGGAATAAATTACTTATTGACTTATTCATACTTCAAAAACAGCATCTATAAGTGATTAACATGGGGGGGATCAAAATAAAATAAATAAATGAAATAAGAATCAACCAGCCCCCCTCCTCCCCTGACAAGTCCCTTCATAAGTAAAGAACAGTCCCTTAAGTGTGGTGAGGTTTTTGGGCCATTACTGCCAGAAAGAGAGAAATGTGAAAGGCTCGTTTCTCCTCTGATACGCCACATACTGTGTGCCGCCACGGCTCAGCTGTTCAGGTACTTTTGGGCAGTCATGACAACAAGTTATTCACCTGGAGCCGGACTTCTCCGTTGCCGGTAAGCCGTTATAATGCGCCGCCGTATTTGACAGGAATACGTATTCCTGTCCGTGTCTGTGACCTCCGTTCAACCCACAACCGGCGGGATTCGTCGTTTCGTTCTGCTGCTGGTTGAAATCTGTACACACACAGCCTGCTGAATGATTTATTTTGCCCGCACAAAACTATTTTTAGTCGCAAATGCGAGTGCATTGATGGACTAAAATATCGCCACACTGCCGACATTTTAATCCGTCTGTCACCGCACGCTGTTTGATTGCGTTATCAAAACACGCCACTATTATTCGGCCTTGCTTTTCACTTATTCCACCGAATACCGAATGTGTTTTTTTGCAATATTCGGCCGAATATATTCGGTTACCGAATATTCGGTGCATCCCTAATGCTGTTGGAATGGGTCAAACTAAGTCAATCTGGAGAATTTAGTCTTGAGTGTTAACATTGGCTGTTTTGTGAGACTTTTTTAATCTTTGGACTTGGGGAAAGCTATTAAGTATTTTCAAGCCAAAGGGCTCAAGTCCAAGTTAAGTCATTGTGTTACTTGAGTCCATACCTCTGGTAACTAAAGCTGTCACATGCAGTGAATTAGAAAGTATAGTATGTCCCTCAGAATGGTGAAGTAGAAGTATAAAGTAGGATAATATGGAAATACCCAAATGAAGTGGTACCTCAATATACTCAATTACAGTTCTTGAGTCATCGTACTTAGTTACCTTGCACCAGTGCCAACATGCAGAAATACACACGTGTCCCAGTCACGCAGAAATCTTCCCTCATACTACACTTTTCTCCTCTAAACAGCTAAATATTCTGAATGAAAACCTTCTGTCATGCAGCCACAACAATTTACACCTGCCCTCCTGGGAACCAAACATTACACCTGTTAGTGATGGGAACAAACACATTACTAACACTTGATTAGTCCTCATAGCGTAGATTTACAAAGAAAAAGGCTTATCTAGTCTTCATGTCATCCTGTGGTTCTACAACAACGAGCAAGTGACAGAAAGTGAACGAGGCATTCGATTGCAGTTTGGCTCATGGAGCAGGAGGAGAATATCAAACCTGAAGAAGTGTGAAGAGGACGCATCAATCCATTTTGATGAAACAACAGATGGCAGGGTGCTGCTGATAGCCTTCTGATCTTAAACCTGCATGAAGTGGCTCTTTTCACAGCAGACATTTGACTTGTCGTAGCAGGAAAAGCACAGGTGTTAGTAATAACACTAATGATGACTCATTTCAAAAGGTGTCCCAGAAAGCCATGAGAGTGTGACATTGAGCCAGCATGCATAATACCAAAACCCTGAAATTGAACCAGCTAAAAAGCAATCATTAATTGCACTATTTACACCGTGCTTTTCCCACTGAGAAAAAGAGCCCACTGATTTACATTCATTTCTTTACAGACTGTCCTTCTCCAAAGTATGATCACAAAGGTTGTTTTTGCAAGCAGAAATTACAACCCCTATATTCCATTTATTGTTAGGCAGTGACCTCTAGTGGCCTAATTATCAGAGGAGCTAATTAGGAAGTGAGGCGGTATAGTATGTCAAACAAACAGAGGACTTCCATTCAGGAGATAGCTGTTTGTGTCCTGTATGAAACCAAAAGTCAAGCTTGAGTAATTTTAACATAATGTATTATGTTGACGTATGTCATGTGACGTGTGTGACGTATATCATGTGAGATATGTCACATTACGTTACCTTGGTAACAAATGTAGGCTACTTATTTTAAGACAAATCATGACCTTTTTTCTGAACCTAACCAAGTGGTGCAACTGCAACTGTTTTACAATTCATTCATTTTCCGTAACCGTTTATCCTGTTGGGGGTTGCAGCCAACATTGGGCGAGAAGTGGGACAGGTCACCAGACTGTCACAGGGCTGACACATAGAGACAGACAACAATTCACGCTCACATTCTCCCCTATGGGCAATTTAGAGTCACCAATTAACTTGCATGTCTTTGGACTGTGGGAGGAAGCTGGAGTACCCAGAGAAATACCACACTGACACAGGGAGAACGTGCAAATTCTGATCCATTATCCACTGGTGATACAAAAATATTGAATATAGCAGCTTTAAAATAGCAAGTTGGTACTGACACATTTACGCGAATGACAGTTTTGGCTTGTGTTATTCTGTGACATCACTGCCATAGTGGTCAACAATGCCTTTGTGATGTGGGGGGAGATAAATAAACATCGCCTTAACTAAGGGATGCTCCATATAACGAGGATCTTCCTCATAGATGACAGCACCTTCCCACACACACCAGCCTCCACCTCTGTACCCACTCCACCCGTCAAAGGAAAAGAGAAACAAAGATGGCAGCTCTGCACCCCAAGAAATGTGAACCAACGTCATCTGCCACAAATATAACAAGTTCATTTGCAAAGGGAATGTCAAGACTACCGCACACTGCATCTCATGTCTGTACACCTCCAGCAATAACACAAACTTTGGCTGTTCCTTATCACACAGCTGGAGTGCAGATTCAAGAAGTTAAATTGGACTTTTAGGTTTACATTTGTGTTATGCTATAACTGTTCTACAGATTTAGTGGTGGATGTTGAAAATTAATGTTCATGTTCATATTAAAACAAATATAAAATGAAGTTTCAACAAGAAAACACAATGCAAAATTCTTAAATTCTAAAACATCTACTATACAGCTCAGAAATGATCATTCAAAAAAAAAAAATCAGTAACTATGGTCAAAAGAATTTGTATTGAATTGTACTAAATTAGTCAAAAAATTGCGAGAATTTCACTAAATTGACATGTAAACAATAAAATTACATAAATGTGTAGAACTTATTGTAAAGAAGAAACCACCCCATGGTTGTATGCCACTGCACACCAGTCAAAATTCTCTTCGTTCACATCAATTTCTGTGAAACGTGGATGCTTCACATACATCTTCCCCCGGCAATATAAAAGATCTACACAATCAGCACAGTTTCAAGGTGGGCATCCAAGATTAGTGTCAAAAATTCAGAACCTGACCAAATACCTTTCCTTCTGTTCCTGAGATATGGTTTTGACTAATGGCCAGAAGAAGAAGTGTTACATGCAGAACATTATGATGTCACAGTGAAGCTGACATTTGACCTTTTAAATATAAAATGTCATCACTTCATCTTTATATCATATTAGACATTTGTGTGAAGTTTCGTTATAATTAGCATAAGAATTCTCGAGCTATGGCCATAAAACATGTTTTGTGATGTCAGACTGACCTTGACCTTAAACTACTACATTCTAATCAGCTTATTCTTCAGTCTGAGTGGTCTTTTGTGCCAAACTTGGACTTGACCTTTGACCTATGACCACCAAAATGTAATCAGTTCATTGTTGAGTCCAGGGGGACATTTGTGCCAAATTTAAAATAATTCCCTTACAGTGTTCTTGAGATATCACAAGAATGAGACAGACAAGGCCATAGTGACTTTGACCTTTGACCTATGACCACTAAAATCTAGTTGGCTCATTGCTTAGCCCAAGTGGATGTTTGTGCCAAATTTGAAAAATTTCTCTCTCGGTGTTCTTGAGATATCTCATTTAAAAGACTTAGAAAGACAAGGTCATAGTGACCTTGACCTTAGACCTGTGACCACTAAAATCTCATCAGTTCATCGTTGAGTCTAAGAAGAAGTTTGTGCCAAATATGATGAAATTCATGAGAATGTGACAGAGAGATGTATGGACATACAGACATAACTACATAGAGACATACGTACGGTTGGACGGACAACCCGAAAACATTATGGCTCCAGCTATCGCTATACCTGGTGCAGAAGTGGAACATCATCCTAATGTCTTATTATTCTTTTATCAGGGTGGACAGTTTCAAAAGGAACACAGGCTGAATGTGTTGAACAAAACTGAAACTGTTACACCACACATAATGACATTAATAATGATGACAAATCAAGTATAGAGCAGAAACAAAAGCTTATAAACGTTGTCAAGAAACAACCGTCATCACTTTTCTGAGTTCTTTCCTCGTATTAACTGGCTCGACACGAGAAATTTGGTGTCACCCTAATGTGCTCTTTCTGGCTTAGCTGGGATAATCCTTTAACTCTATATAGACCTGAAATGTGGAGACTTTGAGAAAAACAGCTCCACGAGGGCCAGTTTCAGCCTTGACATCCTAAAAGCTGTCCAGGTCCACCACCAATCCTTTAAGAGATTATGAGCTTCAGATTGACAGCAGGGGTGTTTTGTCACGAGTATATAACCGCAGCCAAAACATCTTTCTCAGGCTGATGACAGCCTTAGTTATTAAAAGTTTTTTAGAAATTGTTTGGAGAATGGTGTCTTTTTTCAGCCTTTAGAAAACCAAAAGCACAGGAGCAAAAGTTAAAGGAAAGGATTAACCTGTGTGTTCACCTGCTCTAACATAAGCTGCAAATGTTACAGTAGCATGTCCGGCTAACCGCTGTAGCAACCTAGCATTACTTCCAGAAGTAGAGCAAAGATACCATGTCATCAAAGTCTAACAGCTCTGCCATATTCTGGTAGTTACACTGAAATACACTTAGATGGCATTATTACAATTAAAATACTAATAACTTCTGTGTTGCTTGTCCAAGTTTGTTTTTCTGTAGTCAGTATCCAAACCATCCAAGGGTTATGTTAGAATGAATGACATTTTACTGTAACTCAAAGTAACCCTGGCACCCTGCTCCACTCTGCAATACAAGAACAAAGCTGCAAATTATTTCCATGTCTTTTACATCATTATCTGGTGAGGATGCCCATTTTTTTGCTTGGTTTTTGGCATCATACAATGTCTGCCCTCCTTCAGTTTAACCTCAAAAAGTTTGTTGAAGACCTCAGTTTTTCATCCAACTTTCATCTCCTAGATGAGGTTGTAAATCAATTCCTCACCCTGTGTTACATTGAATTTGAAAAGAAAATTTTTCCTCCATGACTGCGGTGAACAAAGAATCCAAAAACTGAAAAATAAAAAAACTCTTGAATTCTTAGTTTGCATGTAACAATGGAAAAACTATATCAAAACTTTAATTTACAAACTCTCACACAACTCATGCAGTGTAATCCAACTCTCATGTATCCAGTCGTACGCTCAGTACATCCCAAACACATGCATTTTTGCTAAAACCTTAGTATTTAAAACTGAAATGTGAATGAAACTTACCTATGCTCTCTTCAAAGAGGGGTTGCCCCCTGATAGTTGACCAGAAAGGTCATTAACTGGCAAAGATTTGGCAAAGAAAAACTACAAACAAACATGAAACTCTATAATGAGCTGCAACTTGTCAAAATAAATCAAAACCTATATGACTGGACCATGTGGGAGTTTAATTTGAAAGGACAGACACAGGAAGTATCCATGCTCAGCAGTCAGACAGGAGTCAGGTTAATCTCCAGGGCTGGTACCTGCGGTTATTCCACAGGCTAGTTAATAACATGTCGGGCAGGAAATCCAAAGTGTGGGATCATTTTGAGAAGGTGAAGGACGAACCCAAGGTGATATGTAAACTCATCTTCATTGGTCGACTACAAACATGACGTATCATCTGAAACATGGAAGTAGCTACATGCCCATTAGCCCACAGCGTCATTAACAGGCGGCTCGCTCAGTGTGTGACGTGCACTTGTAGATAAAATATAGGCCTATATTAATGAAGGTTCATTAGTACGGTTTTGTATTTCTCTGTAATGTAGCACAGTGTTAACAATGTTACTGACACTATTCTTTCTCACACCTTCAACTCAAACCATTGTGTTGCCCCGCCCAAAATATATCATTTAATAATCACATTAATATCTTAAACATGCAGGTGACTAGTCGACTAATGGCCCTAAATGATGGCTATTGGTCGACTAGACAAACTCTCAGTCGGGGGCAGACCTACTTCAAAGCCAGACTCCATTGACAAAAACAGTCATTTTACCACACTGAACATCAGGAGCTGCTGGTCTACTGCTGCCTCGATAAGTTAGTTTGTTTCTGTTATTGTGGGATTTTAGTGTTTTAGTTTGGATACCTTGAAGTAACACAATGACACAAACTACCGATTGAGGCAGTAGTAGCCCAGCAGCTCCTGTGTTCAGCAACGTAAAATTACTGTTCTGTTAATGGAATCTGGCTTCGAAGAAAGCATAGATTTATTTTCACCTTTAGTTAACTCCCCATCAGAAACGCTTGTGTTTTTAGGAATTACTGAGCTTACGACTGGATGAATGACACTTAAATTATACTGCATGAGTTTGCAAACTGCTGTTTTGATATAGCTTTGTTGTTGTTAAACGCAGTCCCCATGTTTGGATTCCTCATTCACTGTGGAGACATGCAAGAAAACGACTTCTTCAGTATTAGGCTTCAGTTTAATTAGAATATTTAGAATATACAGTAGCCGGCGGTTGTTGACGATCCCTACAAATCCACCATATTGTGATACTGCGTAGAGTACTACAAGAGATCTTGTAATTATGTTGTTTCACACCTATGCCTATATAATCAGGCCACAATAACACAATCTCACACATTTTCCCTGCTGCTTTATGAGGAAGCTTTAAATGCCTCCAGGTGAGATTGTACTGTGTGTTTGAGAACAGTCTGGCACTATTTGCTGTCTGTGCTTCTGTTCTGTCAGGCCGTTTATGAAAAGAAAATCTCGCTGCTGAATTGTTGTTTTGTATGGTTTCACAATCACACCTCCTACACATTTCACACAAACGGTGCGTGTTGATTCAATTAAGAAATTAATAGCCACCACTGCACCACTTATCATTATTTCTCTTTAACACAAACACGGGTAGAAGTCTGTCTAACTAGCACTCTGTACATCAAAACCTGGAAACATGATGAAAGGAGTGTACATTTCAAC
This sequence comes from Epinephelus moara, assembly GCF_006386435.1. Classification (NCBI taxonomy): domain Eukaryota; kingdom Metazoa; phylum Chordata; class Actinopteri; order Perciformes; family Serranidae; genus Epinephelus; species Epinephelus moara. Next base: position 38,802,935 of record NC_065521.1, on the reverse strand, counting down.
AGTGTTCAAACAGTTTTGATCACAGCAGGGTGATGACTAGTTAGTGTGACACAGAGGCAAGCTTCCCCACAGTCCGTCAGTTCATGACGAATACAATCTGTTGATTTTTTTTACCTTTGACAGTTAGATCAGAGGATGCCTCTGTCACAAATATGATCAGCTGAGCATAAAGACTGAGAACAGGCAGCGTAGAGTTGCCAAAAATGCAGTTCCCCTGATGGCCACTTGAGGCTGGCTTCAAAAGAAAACCAATCCCCATAGACCCCCATGTTAAAATGCCCAACTTTACAGCCGAAAAAACATGTTTACAGGCGGGTACAAAAAAAATGGGTTTGGTCTCTATAGCTTATCTCCAGTCATGACAACTAAACAGGTTGTATTTTTATGTAACATGCCCATTTAAATGCTAATGCTTAAAGTTACACATAATTTAGGCATATTTCGAGGCATAATTCACTACCTTGAGTGGCAGGTGGGGGCCATCCATTGACAAGTCGCTACCACAGCGACAGTGCTGATTAGGTAATGTAACCATGGTGCAACCGCAGATACACAGAGTTTAGAGTCACATGCACAACAAAAAAACACTTCTGGGTAGACAACTGGAAATTAATCAAAAGTGAGTCTGTGGTAGAACAGCAACTCCCACATTTCTGCTCAGTAAAATTGTGTTTTTGTCAATGGACAATTGTTTCTTATCTGCGAAATTAAAGTAAATAAAAGCTTTGTTTCCACTGAGGGAAATGGTTTCAGCTTACAGAAATAGACAGGTCTTCGTTGCCACGATGTGTAGTTGTAGTTGTAGTGTCTGGGGAGGTGCACGTCAGGCTGCAGTGTAGGTTACGTCGTCAATTCGACGCAGAAGTATAAATCCCGCTTAAGGAGTCGGATATTAGTTTTTCCAGTGGGCACATTTGTTTTAATAGTTTTAAGCCTATATTTTGCTAGCAAAACATTAGCATTAGCATCATCACGGTTAGCTGTAAATTCACCATGCTAACCAAACTAGCAGCTAGCATTACGGTTATCTCCAGCATCTCATCCAAATACGGTCACTTATGGCTAAAAAAAATAAAAATAAAAAATCCAATATGGTGACGATCAAAATGTCAAACTACAGGCTTCAAAATCGGAGCCCACAAACTAATGGGTGATGTCACAGTGGCTACGTCTATTATTTTATACAGTCTGTTGATATAACAGCTAGCCAGGCTCTGTCTAAAAGTAAATTCAAAAGCTAGGCGAGTTGTTGCCCGTCTTTATGTGAAGCTAACCGACTGCTGGCTGTAGCCATATTCAACAGACAGTTATGAGAATGGTAATAATCTTTTTATCCAACTGTCGCCACGAAAGCAAGTTAGTGTTTTTCCCAAAATGTCAAACTATTCCTCTAAGATTATTTCATTTTTTACCATCTGTCAACAGCCATTATTTAAATCTAAATTAGAGCTGGTGCTTTGTTGAGTTTACTATCCTTTTCAGACACCAAGCCAGGACCGCTGACATCTTCTTTGTGAGGTTTGTTTCCTGCTACCTGCAGAGGTTGACCAAATAACCTTAACAAAGAGACAAACCGGCGCAGCCAGCACCCAGTCACACCTTGCTTACTTTTTTCTGCTGCTTGTTTTGTCTCCGGATTAACTTTTGAGTGTAGAGGCCGAAGAATCCAAATTGGCTCTCAGTGACCTCTTTCAGTCCCCTTAGACAATGTATTGACTTTCTGCGTTGAGGTACCCAAACCCTTTGCTCTGAGGTTAGCAGGAAAAGGAAAAAAAATCAATCCATCTGTGAATCTGTGTATTTTGAAAACAAGGATTCAGGAAACCTTTGCTTTATAATACAAGTTGGGAATTGAGGTCTCAAATTGCAGCTGAATTGAAGAGTGAAGAGTGCACATGAATGTTAGATATGAGTTATTTCCATATCAGCCAGACAGCACAGCTCAGTTCTTGATACAGAACATAACCATATGCACGGCTCACACACGGACGTGCACGCTCGTAAACACACAGAAGCCTGAACCCTCGCCCTAATCACCATCAGATCTTTTGGAAGGCAAAATTCCGGCAGTGCGATATTTGACCCAAGTGCTCCACATCTCCTCTTATGTGTGACCAGGTTAACTAATGGACTAATCAAAGGGTGTTGGTCATGTCTGTCTCGCCTTTGTCAATAGTTGAGTGTTGACCTCTCAACTACGCCTGCCCCCCGGTCCCCTCCCACAACACAGAGCCTCACATGCTCTCATTCAAAACAAACTGAGTGTAATCAGCACCTCCTGCCAGCTGGAATGTCCCCAGTTTCTATAGAAGTATAGGCTTAGTGAAAAACCAGACAGGTATTCTGAACAGAAAACAAGCCCAGACTCATTCACTGATGAGGCTGCAGGCACCATTATAAAAAACATGGGAGTGTTTTGGGAGCTTTTGTGTTTGTAGTCTCGCTGAGAGAACACACTCTTGGCAGAGCAAATGTTGCAAATTCTGCAAACTGTGACTGCAGCCAAACATAATGAAACAATGCCTCTTATTACAACTCAATGTGTTTAATCCCCATGGCAACCGTGGGGCGTTTTCTTGATGGTTTGGACACAAGAACAGAAGTGATCTGCTGTCTGTGATGTCGTGCACTGCAGTGATGGCACCGACTGCTCGCCAGTCACGCTCCAGTAATATTCAGATAAGGAACAATGTTGCAGCAAAACGCAGCGTTAACTTTTCAATGATTCCTGCTGCGATGCCATCCCTCCACTGTTATTACTGCACGTTCCATTACACAATGTCAGTGAGAGAAGTACATAAACACAGGGTACTGACAGACCCCCTGTCTCACACATGAATGGGAGAATTATCCAGCTCCCTCCTGCCCAAAAACATTCATTTTGGGAGGCAACTTTTGACATGTTGTATATATACGCATATTGTTCCATTAAGGAACTATTTTTAAAGCATTATAAAGCATTTACGACATGCAGGCACTCAGACATGGCCACGAGACAGCAGAGGAGAGACCCTGGCCTGTAGCCTTTATTGTGTTTAAAGTGGAAACAGACAATTTTTCAACTTTTTCCCCTCTCGCATTTACAAGTGGTATTACTGAGTGCTGCAGGAATTAGGCCCAAAACACAGATATTGGTTAGCATTTCTGCCCTGCCAGCTCCCTCGTCTTAATGTCAACAGGTTTTTTGAATGGGTTTTTGGTTAGATGCCAGAAATAAGGTTCTTAAACCTGTGGTTGACACAGGTTTAAGAGATTTTCGCACGCCGTTGCTAACAAGTGGCTATATGACACTACAGAACGTCATCATGCAGAACACAGCTTTACATCCTTGTTGTGGTTGCGGGATTGAAGTCATGTGACCGTAGTGTAGCTCCTTGATAACTTAACTTTAGTTTTTTACGTCTGGCAAATTACGTTTCAAATATTGTTAAAGTGTTTTCTGTAATATTCCAAAATCCAATGGAACAATCCCATTGGCTTTTTGATAAAGGAACCAAAGGCGATGCTAACTTCCTGGTCAGCCTTAAAAAAAATTCATCCCTGCAAGAATCTGTTGTTGGCACCACTGTCCGAAGACCACCAGATTGCTTCCCGTTTTCCTCAGAGCCTAGCAACTACCACCGTTACCTCACTTGTTTCACCATCACCATTTCCACTACTGGGGATTATAACTGCAAAGAACTTAACACGGACACTCTTTGATTACTGGGAAAAGCTTCTGATAGCTACCAGGAAACAAACTGACTTGCTTGCTTGATGCAGTTAATTTTTGCTATAAATCGAGCTTATATTTTCCCGGAAGTTTGAACCCAGTGATGGACAGAATGGCATAGTGAAAGCAAAGCTCATAGGGAACCAGTCTAAATGTTGATGATGTCAACACACACTGTGAAATCAACATTTACCTCATAATGATAAGTTAAAGCAAAAAGAGTGTCTATTTCCACTTAAAGAAAAAATGTTTCCCCTGAGCTCAATTCTATTTATTTAATAGCAGTGGAGGAAGATATATTGACACATTCTACTTAAAGTGACTATAATCAGTATTTTCATAATGACAATGGAACAAATGAGTGTGTTTAATGTGAAAGGGATTGCTTGTGGTAACAAATCCACAGAGAATTATCACCCGACCTCCAGTCCATGTCGGTTCTACAGGGCTTCCTGCAGCTAGTGATTTGGATTTTCTGCTTGCCACTGTTGGTTCACTCTCGCTGATCTAATAGTGTTGTTTCTGGCAGCAGCAGGCAGCTGTTATCAGCAAAGAAAAGCTCTTTAAACCTGCAGTACATGACCTGGACTGGCACCAAATGGCAAATACACAACGTTAGCGACTAGCTCAGGGGTGGCCAACCCGCGGCTTGCAAGCCGCATGCGGCTCTTTGCCTATCAGTGTGCGGCTCTTCGATCCATTAATTAAAACCATCAGCGTGCGGCTCTTCCGTCATAAAAAAAATCAATTTATTGTTATGGGTGTGTATGGCCCTTTAAGAAATGTAACAGGCTTAAGTGGAGCGAGTGAGGGAGCGAGTGAGAGAGAGAGGAGTGAGCACGGGCAGGTGAGAGGGTGCGGAGTTCGGGAGGAATGCAGGACGGCAGCGCGGTGGCGATATCGAACAACAAAAAATGTCAGGGAAGAAATGCATGTCTTTGTGTGTGTGTGTTTGTGTGCGTGTGTGGAGAGAGTATGAGAGAGGGAGAGACTGTGTGGATGTGTGTGGAGTAGTGTTGCACGGTATACTGGTAACAACGGTAGACCTCAGTAGGCTGCTACTTAAACACCACGGTACATGACCTCATGGTGCCACTACTGTGGGGGTAAGTTCAAAGTCCAATCAAAGGAGGGTGAGTGTCCATAGTGGCCATAGTGCTCCACAGCGCAAGATAACGGCTTACCCGCGACCGAGAAGCCCGGCTCCAGGTTAATAAATTGGTGTCATGACTGCCCAGAAATACCTGAACAGCCGAGCCGTGGCGGCACACAGGTATGT
>NC_065521.1:38763256-38796362 GCF_006386435.1 Epinephelus moara | reverse complement strand
ACACAAAATCAGGGAGAAAGTCATCAGTCTTTAGTTAAGCAAAGCGTCTAAAGACTGACTTGTGAGTCTACGTTCCCTCTGATCTGAGCCTTTCATTCACTTACTCATTTTCCGTAACTGCTTATCCTGTTAGGGGTCATGGGGGGCTGGAGCCTATCCCAGTTGACATTGGGTAAGGGGTGAGGTACACCCTGGACAGGTTGCCAGACTATATAAAGCCACCAATTAACCTGCATGTCTTTGGACTGTGGGAGGAAGCTGGAGTACCCTGAGAAAACCCACACTGACATGGAGAGAACATGCAGACTCCACTTAGAAGGGCTCCCCCACCCTGGTTTCGAACCAGAAACCCTCTTGCTGTGAGTCTACAATAGTGACCACAGCACCACTGTGACCCCAATTAACAATGTTAGCTGCGTCAACACTACTGTCGTTGTAAGCACTATTTCCACTGTTAGCACTGTTAGCTGCTAACCGTTGGCTGAGCCACCTCCATGTTGAGAGCTGTGTGCAGGCTATCCTGGTTCATAGATATGAATCATAGATATGCTCTGATGTTGTATAGAGCTCCTTTAAAAGCATAAATTACTCACTAAAACTGGCTAAACCTTTCAAGCTTTCTTCATTCAGTGCTGTTTGATCATTTCTGATAATAATGATGTGAAAAGAAAAACATTTAAATGTGATTTTAAAAAATGTTGGACAGTCGGGTAATTGCATCTCCTGGCTGCTGCCAATAGTTGAAACTGTGGAATTTGATTATGATTCAGACTGTATTATTTATTATTTTGTGGTTTTTTACAGTGACAGTGATTCTCAATAAGACCTAATCACATTGCACCATATTTGTCGAGAGCTCACACAAATCATATTCACACAGGGCCGGCGTTATTTTCCGCGGGAGAGACAGCCCATTTGTATTCTGGGTGTGACATCTCGAATCTGCATCCAAATGGGGAATGAAATATTTATGCTGCAAAATGATGGCACTCTTCATTGTCAATTTGCTTGAACATAAAAGTGCATTAGAAGGTAGGTGCATTCCTGCCCAGGCAAGTCAGAACAGAATCAGCCAATGAGGCGTCACTGAGAGCGAGAGAGAGTGAGAAAGAGAGATGAGGGGAGTATCAAGGTAGAAAGACAACCTCTGGGCGGCCTCGGGCTATTGAGCCTGCAGACAAGGCCGACACCCAGGAATCTCACACAAGAACATTCAAATTGCAATAAATGTCAAAAGCCTCTGCAGTAAACACCAGCATTTAAAAATGAAAAGCACTTTTGTTTTGTTACTGAAAGGCGGGATTAGTGTATGTGTTTGCTCTGAGATACCTCCTCAGCACACTGAAGCATAGGAACACAAGATGCAGGCCATAAATACTAAGCAACAATAGCACATACAGTAATGTGTTGTCATAATGCAGCATGTGTCATGCTATATACATGAATAAACAATAAGTGTAACAGCTGTGATTTGTTTCCGTACGTGTGTCATGAATGAACAAATTCCTGAATTAGTGTTACAGACCAACGCACTGTAATTTGCATTTTAAATGTAGATGCAGATTGATGCACATTTATGCAGTGATGCTACACTCCTACATCTTACAGCACTTCTGCCATTCATCTTAGATATTACATCTTCATTTTCATTTTCTGATTTGTTTCTGAAAGTCACTGTTTTATCGATTTGACTGAATTGCACAAGTGCAAAGTCGTCAAGAACCTCACACCGTAATCCGAACTCAAAATTATGTTGTGGCTCTTTAATTTTGAAATTTAACTTGTTACCCACAAAGTTGGTTTGAACAATTATTGTTCAGGTATGTATTTAATTTAAAATGTGTCATGCTAATGTCATACATTATGACAAACACAGTGCTGTGTGCCACATGATCGACAGGAAAGCAATCCAGGCACTCTGAAAAAATATAGAAAAACGAGGAAGGAACTTTATTGTGGTGGCTAAATCACTGACAGAGCCAACGTGTTTCGACCACTGCAGGTCTTCAGCAGGGATTTCATAAAACACAGGTGTGACCCCGCCTATATAGCGGCAGGAACCAATCAGAGGCCATCACATGACCCATATAACGGTATGACAGATGAAACAAATAGACAATAATAAAAAAATAACAGTGCTTTCTAAACAATAAAAATGGTATAACATGATAATAATAATTATTTACCATCTCTTTTATATTGTGGCTGATCTCCTCCTCTTTTCGGAGGTTAAGGAGCTCCAACCAACCTTGTTGCTTTCCCAATTTACAGACATTTTCGGCTGCTGTTCCTCTTTGAGTTAGCTGCTAACTGCTGCTAGCTGCTTTTTAAATCTACCAGCGGTGGGTTGCACACCGAACACAATGTCAAAACGTCATACCCATCCCATCCTGGTCCCATCCTGCAGGCCGTCCCGTTTACAGACATCAATGTGGCGCTGTACCTATCTGTGCTGCTGGTTTAAAAGCAAAACATCCTTGTCCTCCCATTCTGGAAGTGCACCTTTTATAAAGAACGGCAAGGCGGAATAACAGTGCCACATTCCTGCCTTGAACAGGCAGTGTAAAAGGAGCTAAAGGTAGCGTGACTTCACTCTTTGCTCAGGACGCCATTACTCCACTATATCTTTACATAGCTAACAGTGTTTTGCTGCTGTATTAGAGCTCTGTAATAATAATAACATACTGTAACACAGTGTTTCAGCCATCTGTGGGGGGGTCACAGCAATGACACTTCTTCACACTAACGTGCCGTCACAAAGGCTTTCTACAAATGTGAATGCTGTGCTGAAGCTCACATTCCTCACATGTGTGATGTGTTTCAACAGAACCTTCACTCTGCTGCCTCCAGGGAGTGTAGCGCTGAAACACGGCACCTCTTCATTCAACAAATCTCTCTGTCTAAGGGTCAACGCTCACCCCAAAACATCTCTGAATGACTGAGTTTCTCAGCTAGTAATCTGGCTCGTTCACTCCAGCAAAAGATAAAAGTGCAGCTTTTTAGAAAGCTAAGGACTGAATGCACTGTTGACCAACCTGTCAACTCGGAGATATGTCTCCTGCTGGGACAAAAATACATGTTTAAGCTCAAGAGAGCAGCAGATTTAAGATGTTTCACTCTTGGAAGCCTAACATGTCTTTAAAGCAAACAGAGAGAGATTGAGGTGATTATTTTCCATAAACCCTGATGGATATTAAGTGTATAAAACACATAAAACTGCAATTATGGAAGACCAGGTCTGATCTGAAGCACAACTATAAACCAGCAGCAATCAAACCTCCTCAGCAGAGCTTGTTAAACACACTTTGTGGACTGCTTCTTGTCATTCAATGCTTGATGTTCACATTTTTTGGAATATTGTTTTAGTAGTATCAATAAAAAATGTTGTAAACACGATGCTTTTTTGTGGATAGGCGCTGCTGTTTAACACCAGGGCTTTTGATCTCATCTGAGGCAGCTCCCCAAAAGCAGCACACACCTTTGTCAGAGACTTCAAGGAGACATCAGTTGATGCATCTGATGCACACTGATGCACGCTGCCGGTGTGGTGAAGCCTAGCCGCAAAAAGGAAATTATTTCATGGATTTATTTGCATATACGTTTTAAACTAAGCCACAGCAGTTCACAGTGCGAGGCAACATGGCCAGAGAAAAAAAACAGTCTTTCTCAGTGTGGTTAGTAAGCCAGACGCGGGGCTGCCTGCGAGCAGAGTGTTTTTAGAGGCTCGTTTTTCAGCTGTCACCTTCCAGAGGTCCAAAAGATTACCCAGAACAAGTCACACTGTCCAGAGCTATCTGGCCCACACAGAACACAGAGGTAAAGCACTGTCTGTCTCCAGAGAACAACAGCTCATAACTCAAAGATATTGGTGTCCTTGTCAGTAAAATCACATATAAAGAAGATTGGGCTCAAATGAATGTGCTCTCGAGAGAAATATCTTGTCAGGTGAGGCTTGGTGCAGCTCTCTACCTCAGGAATGTGTGGGCGCTGTTCCTCCCCACCCATCCCCCCTCTCCCCCTGCTAACCCTGCCATTGTGAGGGGAAGGAATGCTTTTCAAAAAGTCGGTCCTTTCACACTGAGGGATGTCGGGTGTAGCCCCATTTTTCATTTGAGGCTGAAAGGAGGATATATCCTTGCAGCTAGAGAACAGAGCTGCAAAGTTTCTTGCTAATGACATGCTTTTATGTGTGTGTTTGGGTCTGCCAGGAAACAAAGTGCACTGCTGATTGTACAGATGGCAGTTCGGTTAACTACACTGTTATTTCCAGTTATTTTGATAATATATTACGGTGCAAATTATGATGATTTTCGGGCTGAATGGTGCTCCAGAGGTAGAGCGATTTAACTAACTGCAAAGGCACAGTTGCAAATTATCATTCAAATATTTTTATGAATATGGGTTTGAAGGGGTTCAGTAATGCTTCAGAGATGCTCTGGTCTAATGAAGAATGTGGTTTACTCTGGAGAGTGAGACAAAAAATGAGCAAATTGCAGCCGAGGCTCATCAAATAATGAACATGAGGCCCTTATTAGATGAATATTACATGAAATGCCTTTATTTCATTTGTAAGTTTATGCCTTCCTCGGAGTCTTCTATCACAGCCTTTGAAGTGGATGAGATGTTGTGTCTGCTCTGTTAATAAGAGATTAAAAAAACTGATGATTTTACTGAAGCTCGTATGGTCACAGCTCTTTTGGGAATACTACCTTTACTTTGATTCCAGTTTCTGTGTTTATTTGTTCTTAATTCTTGGCAGTAAAACCTCTCCACATGGCAGGGTGTGGTGTTTTTTTATTGCTTAAAAAAAAAAAAAAAGGGTGGTCCTACTCAGGTGCTCGCGTCTTATTGGTCGGCGCCATCCTCTAAAAACACCAATACCTGAATCAGGTGGAGAAAAAAGCCAGAGAGAAGACAGGTAGCATGTTGTCAGCTGTACCTTCAGTCCTCCTGAAGGCTGCTTTGAGCAATTCTGTTGTTTGATTTGCATTGCATTCACAGAGTCGCAAGGGAACTAAAGGAGCAAATAAGGTGAGTAATGCATTTTAAGCGAGGTAAGGCATTCATCTATGCACAGAAAAAGCTAAAAGTCTAATCTTGCAAATGCTTCAGACAGTAGATTTGTCTACAGCTACAACTCTAACTAATACCCTGTTACAAAAGTACCTGTGGTGAATTTATTAAAGTGATAAGATCACCTGGAGAAATCACATGCTCTGGAGCATTTGTATTAAGATTCAGCAGGACCAGTGGAGATTTTTAGGGCGTGGGAGGGAAGCAGTTATGTGCAGAGGTGTGCATGAAAGAGGGAGAAGTATGACTATCAGAAAGCTTCAGGTGTGGGGAGTGAGCGATGTGTTGAGTCGGTGTTGTGTTTCCCCAGGAGCAGGACTCTGAGGCGGACAGATAGCAGGGCTGGCCGTGGTGTCTAGTGACAGTGGGGGGCTGTGGTGGGGGTGTTGCATCACTGATGACTAAACAGTCATTCAGCTCAGGCCTGTGATAACGTGCCAGAGCTCAGGATTTCAACAGCAGCCTGAAACCCTGGAGCCCCAGAGCGGGGCAGGCCTGGTCTCGCTCAGGCTCAAACTTAAACTCAAGAAAAAGGGAGAGGCCAACATCCAATCCCTGCTGCGCTCACTGCCACCCCCTCAACCTCGGAGGCTTCCTCATAAATCACACAGTCCCAGTCGCCCGCTCTGCACCAGGTGCCAGGGTCAGCCTCCACCCGGCCTCCAGCTTAACATTAAAAATCATCACTTTGGGAAAACTGTAATGATTCACGATGAAGATTGGATTGAAGGCTGTGTTATGTATATTTGTGTCTTATGTTTCAGACACATTCTGCAAGATTATTCCATGTGTTCTATCCTTCATTCCACCGGAGTCTGTATCTGAATTAAACCAGATTTCAGTGGTGTGAAGTGTACGAGACATGGGGATACGGCTTCACAGGCTAACGATACCAGAAGGCATCCGATTCAAAAATGGAAGACCTAACTCAATTTATTTCATCTTGGCAGCTTCTCACAATCTCACACTGTTTATGTGATAAATAATACTGTATATACTGTGTGTATTCTTCCTGCAACATATAGCACAAAGCATGTTATGCATGTGTTTTCATCAATAAGATACTGAGCAGCTCGGTAATATGAATAAATATCCTGACCTTGTGCCCGCTTTTTCTTTCTTTCAACATCTCAAATCATTGCAGAGCCATTATACCACCCACACCCAACTTTCTGTGGCTGTCAGCCCCAGAGCATGATTTTTTTTCATTAGCCAACATGGAGAATTTGAGACTCAGCCCACACAAACAACCTTTACTGTTTGGCAAATGAAGCTTATTAACAATTTAAAACATGCCCTGACTGTAGCCCACACAATAATGTCATTAAACATGTTTCTCCCTGCTAGAGAGATGCATCTCAAGTACTCCCTGCTCACGTCTCTCCAGTAGCGCACATCAAAAGGAGAGACAAACATAATACTGCTTTACTTCTCCATGCCTCACTGTTTCATTACACAATATGTGCCTTACCCGCTTTTTGCAATGCCAGTGATACAGACTAGACTGTAGAGCTAACTGCAGGCTCTTCAACCAGACCTGGTTTGGGTAAAGCTTCAGAGTTCAGAAGAATTTTAAATAAAACAGAGCATTGTGTCAGGAGGTTTGTGAACTCGCCCCTTCACTGCCGGGCTCAGTTTTGTTTTTAGTTCCTCACAATCAATCTCCTTTCGAGACTTTTTAAGATATGAAATAATAATGAGAATGCCACATATTTCTGGCCCATGGTTATGCAGGTGTGCACACTCATATAAATATAAATACACCCTCCTGGTATCGCTGACATGGGATGGATTTTCCCCTCAGTGGCCTCTAAATGTGTTTTAGTTACTTAACAGTGTCAGGTTTTAAAGTGCATAGCTACAAGCGGTGTTAGCTTCTCAGATAACACACAAACAGTGGAGACGATGTGAAAGCTGATGCTAAGAAGATGCTGAGATATTAAGGTGACTGAGTATTTTTAGTTGTTGGAACAGTCTCCCATTTACACTTAGATCTTCCACCTCTATTGATGCATTCAAAGCCATCTTCAGACCCATCTCTTTTCTTTAGCCTTTTAATTGTCATTATGATGCAAACCTGACCACACTGCTTAGCACATGTATTTTCTGTGTTTCATTTTGTTGCTTGTGCATCATATTTGTGTCACGATTTCATCAAAATATTGTATGCTCTCATTAATTTTACTTACATTCTCTCATTTATGACTGTTTTTATTTGATTGTTCCTGTTTTTATTTCTTCATGAAGCACTTTGGTCCACATTTGTTGTTTTTAAATGTGCTGTATAAATAAATCTGACTTGACTTGACATGAGAACCTCAGCTGTATTCCTTAAAACCTAGGCAGTAATTATAATAAAATTTGCTAAAATGCAATGCTAAAAAATGTAATGAAAAGAAAATCTGCTACAACAGAACACCATGCATCACAAACTGAAATAATCATCATGAAATGTAATCAACATCATAAATAAACTTAACAAATTGCCATTATTATGACAGTTTAAGTATGGTGTACTGCAGTTATATGTGTGGTTTGTCCAAGTGGTGTTGCCGTACCCCAGCAGATGCTGTTGCTCGACAGCTGTGGGTAGAGAATTTGCGCTCCCTAGATAAGCAAATGCATGACCCAATCTTCTCTGCCTCACTCTGTATCTGATTGGCTTCAGCGAAATTTAGGGTAGCCTACGCACGTCGCCTACGTTGTTGTGAGCATTTTTACTTGTGCGCTGGTGTGTCTGTGTCACTCTGCAGCTACACCTCCAAAACACTAGTTGGCAGCAGAGGTTTCTGTAAAGTGCTGGTTTTAGGTTTAGTTGATTCAAAACACACATTAAACACACATTAAATTAAACATGGCTTAATAGAGACAGTTTGAAACACAAGTGCACAAATCAGCTTCACTATAAGTCGCAGCATTCAGAGAAAAACACTTGTCTTTATCTGGACACATTTTCCCCTCAAATACAACATGCTAACGTTATTAGCACAAGGCTATGGCATTTTACATTGTATGAATTAGCCTAGCAGCTAGCGATCTTTCCCTCTTCTCATAAAAAACCAGGGACAACAGCAATTACAACTCACAAGGTTCACTGACAAAACAACTGTCTTATACTAAACATGTTTTCCAAACAGATACAACATGCTAACGTTATTAGCACAAGCCTATGGCATTTTACATTGTATAAATTAGCCTAGTGACGAGTGGAGATTTCCTCTGCTCATATGAAGCCAGGATAAATCACACACGACTTAAAATGCTATTTTTGTGGAGGCTTTACTGTCTTCACAATTTATTGTTTCTTATCTGTGAAATTAAAGTAAATAAAAGCTATGTTTCCACTGAGGGAAATGGTGTCAGTACACAGAAACACACAGGAGGTCTGCGTCACCACGATGCGTAGTTACAGTTCTGGGGAGGTGCACATCAGGCTACGGCGTAGCTACGGCATTGATTCAACGCATAAGTAAATGAACTTTATCTCTGATATTCTTTCCCCAACCAATCCTGCTCCTGTTGCATAAACCAACCCAAGCAACAAGGACTAGCCAATCAGAGAGTTGATCTTCTTGCGGGCGCTGTTTATAAGTGTGTAAGGCCTATCGCCTGATGTAAAGCTCTGGGTAGCCCTGCACTCACATGATCAACTTCTCCGTATTTATCAGACAATATTTACAGAAGAAGGGAAAGATATCTGTCGGCTGTGATTGGTTGGTAACCTGACTCCTGTCTGACTGCTGAGCGTGGCCTCTTCCTGTGTCTGTCCTTTCAAATTAAATTCCCACATGGTCCAGTCATATAGGTTTTGATTTGTTTTGACGAGGTGCAGCTCCTAATAGAGTTTCACCTTTTTTTTTTAATTTTCTGCAACTAAGCAACCAATGAAATCTTGCCAATTAATGACCTTTCTGCAAGTTGGAGTCAGTGTGGATTGAAAACTACCATCTCCATGGCAACATTACCACTACCAATCACATTGTGTGACAAAATATGAAGTTGTCAGCAACATAATAATATTCTCCTCCTGGTGCGCAATGTGAAAGAAGAGTGTTGAGCGACACTTTTTTCTGTCAAAAATATGTTATTTCTCTCAAACGACACTTATTATACGTGTCGAGTGCCGAACCATAAATCAGGCTTTCGTTAAACATTTTGGACACTCATATTCTCAATGGCATTAATTTCTTGAGCATGGTGATTGGCTGTTTCAAAAAAGACTCAGAATGCTGCTCATACCTTTGCATTGTTTTAAACTGAACACATTCTACATCATCTGTAACATTTAAAAATACACTTCACATACTGTCAGCAGTGTGTACTGAGTCTGAACTGCTTCAGCCGACATGAAAGTCTGGAAATTCTGTCTCTTCTTTTTCCTCCTCCTGAGTTCAGCGCTCGGAGAGGACACAGGTGAGAGCGAATGTTCCTACAGCAGGTGCAGTTACATCAGCAGCCTGCATGCTGTAAGACTTCAACTGAAGGAACTCAGAGTGAGGCTGAATTTGCTGATTGCTCTGTTCTCTTTTGTGAAATGTTGATTATTCGGTTTCTATTCTAAGCAGCTGAGGAGGGCTATATGACAGTTTCACGCCATACACACAGCACTTGCTAATTGAAAGCACAAGCATGCTGCAGAAATGTTGTGAAGTGTCAGCAGTACACTTCATTAACTGGAGTTTACAGTGTACTGTGTGGTCATGCCTTCGTGTTATGGTTTAGTACAAGCCGTCTGACTCTTCGTTTGTCTGTTTGCTAAACTGGTGTTCTTCCTACAGTTATTACATCTTATTGTAATCAGTGTGTGCTGTGGCTGTTTAGTTGCAAAGGACATCAGCGTCCATCAGCTGGAGCGTTTAGTGGAGTTGCTGACGTCTACGGAGTGTGAGGACCTTCTGTTTGCCCTCTCTCACCCAGAGGAGAACATCTTCCAGCACGCTGAACACCTCTCACCAGAAAAAAATCAACTAGATGTTAAGCCTCGAGCCAAGAGAGACACCTCCTCTGCTACGGGTTAGTACACCATCATCATGTGAAACCTGAGACCTTTGGCACTTTAGACCACAGAAATCATGAGGCAGGAAGGGAAAGAGCACTAGAATATCATAATCAAGTAAAAGTCTTATTACAGTGGAGAATTCTTGAATAAAAGTAAAACTACTTGTGTAAAAATGTCCTCAGATTAAATTTATAAGTCGCTCTTTTAAATGAACTCTGGGTTGATTTACATTTTTAAAAAGGGGGGACAGAATATGATGATGTTATATGATAGCACTAGTATATTAAAGAACACCTTTATGCTACATAATAAAATACATCAGCTAGCATGTCAGCTATACACGAGTGGAACAACATTATGCCATCACCAGGTGTGAACCACGCCAGCAATCACTTAAGACCGAACACCAATAAATTCCCCTTCTGTAGACTGATATTGCAACCTGTGCATACAACTGACTGTGACTTAACACAAGAGCAGTGGACACCATGGCGGATGCAACAAAAGTTACTTGGCCTCAATCACACAGAAAGCGTTTTGCAGGTTTCAAAACCCAAGGCACTCCGCACTTGTTTAAACTGAATGCCACTAGTAATAAAAATGCTTACTGCGCCTTTTTATTGTTGCCAGGCAACCACCCCATCAACTCCTTACCATAACCTTCTTGTGTAATCAATCTACCGTGTATTTATTTATTTCACAGTAATTAGTAGCTAGTTGTTGATAGTAGATAGTTTGTTGGGCACAGGGAAACAGAGATCTGTGTGGGTACATGAGACCCTAAAAAACAGGGTGGATCACGGGGAGTACCACCAGTTGGTCCAGGAGCTTTGCATCGAGGTTGGCGGTTTCAAATACTGCACTTATTTACCTCAGTGTCTGCTGTTCGCTATCGAGATCATTGTAACTGGTTTGTAAAGTCGTATAGCTCTGAGTATCCAGCAGAAGCTACCACCAGTTTCTCCTCCATTGTTTACCAACTGTAAACATGTTGTCGTGACCACCACAGAAGGCCCACAGCCTCTCATATCATCCAGTTAGACAATGGGGAAAACATTCAAGATGATGTGGAGTGTTTTTCTGCCCTGAGTTGAAGTTTTTTCAACTCAAGGAGTTCAGAGTGCTCTGGCAAAAATGGCAGGTGCCTAGAGCGCAGAAACATGAGGTGCATAGCAACGCAAGAACCGTTATAATTCTCATTACAAAACTGCTGCTAAAACTCTTTCTGTGTGATCGGGGCCTTAAGCTACATAGATTAGAAAAACCTGCCCCTGCAGAATAAAACATCACCAAGACGGCCAACTCAGAGATGTAAAGACAATATAAACTTGACAGCAGCCCACAAACATACACATTAAATTAAAAGAGAGCCTGCACAGTGTTTTCACACTGCGTATAATTCAACAAGTTTATTTGTGCACTCCCCTGTCTGAACATCAGTCTGAGTCTTGCGCACCACAAAGTCCCAAACCAATCGCAAGAGCAAATGTTGGCAGTGAATGTTTCTGCAAACCACGTACATTTTGTAAGGGATATATTGAAACTTTATATGTCATTAATGCTGTGGTGATTATTTGGATAGGTTAAGGCACAAAAACACCTATCATTGGGAAAAGATCATGTTTTGGCTTAATATGACTGGTTTTGGTTGCGTATTCCCAGCTGAGAATGCAGCCATGTCTAGATGAAAAAGAACCACTTTTCATGGCACTACCCATGTTGGAAAAACTGCGACGGGTCACTAAAACATACCCATGTTTGGTGGCTTAAAAGCTGCTGGAAACACAGCAATGACTCCAAACAACAGTTGTTTGTTGGTCTTGAACAGTGGTCTGCAGCTGGACAGGCGTCACTCCATCCACCACAACCTCCTCCTCTGCATAGCTTTAGAAACGTTGGTATGATTCATATGAAATGTACAAATGCAACATATTCATGGTTTGCAGAAAATCACAATGCCAACATTTCCCTCTGGAGACTGGGCTGGAAATCCTCCACAATCTGCTCTAGCTTCAAACTCTCAGCTTGTTCATTCTAAATGAAAGACTATAACCAGTCCACTCAGCCTCTCCGTCCCACTGCGCCACTCAAACTCGAAAAGTATTGAGCTGAATGACGTTTTGTAGTTACAGTTGTGACTGTCACAAATATCAGAAAGACCTCACACACCTCACTGAATGTATACATTCTACAGCATCAGCTGGCGGATCCACAATGAACGAATACGCATTTAGTATTTTAGCTAGACCCAGCATGCACCTGTTGTTCACCCAGTACTGTAAGTGTGTTCGACTGGTGTCACTTACAGTAGCATGCTTGCCAGATGTGACCTTTTCTTTAAACCAATATCAGGTAATAGTGCTCATCTTAAAGGCTGAGCATTGTGTGTAAGATTTAGGAGAAATGTATGGGCAAAAGTGGAAGATAATATTCACAACTACGTTTTCATCAGTTTATAATCACCTGAAAATAATAATCGTGTTTTCGTAACCTTATGGTGCTTTCACACCTGCCGTTTGGTTCGCTTCAATCCAACTCAAGTTTGTTTGCCCCCTAAGTGCGGTTCGTTTGGGCAGGTGTGAACACAGCAATCGCACTCAGGTGTGCAACAAAACAACCGACCCAAGACCTTCTTGAAGAGGTGGTCTCAGTCCGGTTACAACGAACTCTGGTGCGGTTCGTTTGTGGTGAGAACGTGTTCCGACCTGGATCTGAACCAACTGCAGTCACATGACACATTGTTTGGGTTAAACATGAGCATGTTACAGTCCTGGAGGATTATTAATGTGCACCTCCTCCTGTACTGCCTTAATATGCACATTCAGCACATCCAATGCATCAAAACATTGTTTTCTAGTTGGAGCCGCGCCTCGTTTTCAAACTGTATGGTTTGACTAAAATGAACAATGACAGCAATATAGTCCACGATGAGCAGCGCTAAAATCAACCTGCGTAGTTGTCCCTCCATTGTGACATTAGAAAGTGTCACATTTATCTTGCAAGTGTACTCTTCTTCAACGTTTGCTTTACTTCCTGGATTTTTCCCACATGGAAATTCTGACCAATCAAGAGCAGCTTTCTCGGGCAAGGCATTTGATCTGGTCCGCTTGTAAATGCTTGTAAATAAGTCCCTGATTCAGACCAAAGTAAGACAACTCTAGGTCTGAGAGCACCCATAGAACGAGCCACTTATATCTACAGTGCAGGAGTTCACCATGTTTCTACAGTAACCCAGAACGAACAAACCAAACACTGACTCTAGATAGGGCCATTCGCTTCTTGTTTTTGCGTCAGCCACTGTAGTTCTCCTGCACTCTTGGCACACCGTGAAAGTTTCAGTCGGTTGCCATCTGCAACCTCACCAGTAAATGCCACTAAATCCTAATCACTAGAGAGAGTAATGGAATGGGATACTTAAAGAATAATAATTAAAAGTACCCTTACTTAGGTAAAATTTCTTCAAAGTGTAAAAGTAGGTCAGTTAAAATACACTGAGTAAACATTACTGTTACTTTTTAAAGGTTTTAGTCCAAAACTTCCTCTTTGAGAGGAAACGTTTTAATGAAATGATCATATTTTTGTTAAGATATACTCGATTGTCTAACTCAGAAGTCTCATATTCGCTTCAGCTGAAACCTGTCCTTTAAGAGTTGGATGCTATTGGCTGTAATAAGGTAGAAGTGAAGTCCACCCTGAGATCTGTCTGTTTCTCACACGTCCAGCTCAGCTCGGGGAGTTTCTGGCAGCAAGCTGGCTGTCAGAGACCTGCCTGTCTGAGAGGGCCATATGTTTTGTGTTTACTAGATGGTGAGGCTCAGTGTCGGACGGCCCTGACAGACTGGCTGCTGAGGTACGGCGAGCAGACTTACTACGACAGGCTTTCTCGCGCCTTGCAGCACATCGGCCGAACGGACATCGCCATTGGTGAGAAAGAACTGTAGACAGGACGAACACATGTGACTTCTGTGGCAATGAATAATTTATTTCTAAATAGAAAAACAAATCTGTCTGGTGCCACTTAGGTAATGGGTTTCAATTAAAATAGTTCACTTTTTCTGTGCAGTAGAGTCTCAGCACGTCCCTCGACAAAAAGAAATTGGAACAAAGCCTCATTTGGGTACATGTCGGTGTATTTTCAAAACTGGTTTATTTCGGTCAAGAAGGCCTCCTCAAGACTTTAACAACAGTGTGTAATTGCTTCATTACTTTTAGATTTGTTTTAATTGGAACTTCAAAAGTGGCATATTTTGCACACTGCCAGTCTCTGGCATGTGTTGCAGTCCAGTGTGCACACAACTCCACAGCCGAGTGGCGTTGGATAGAAGGAGGTGTAAATGATCTGACAGAGGACTCAGTGGAGCTGACACCAGCCACGGAACAAACCATCTGCTCCTTTCATCAGCAGCTTTGGAGTAAAAAAACAAAAAAAACAAGGAGAGGATGGGAAGAGATGAGTTATAAGACATGAGGGGGGGCAGTGGTGGCTTTGATGGAAAAAGACTGTAGATGCAGAATGCAGCAATTATCGTACACTTGATTGCAGTTCTGAAGAGATCTACTCATACGTAGAAACTTGAGTGGTTCATTTTGTTTTATTCTGAACCGAAGGACGCAGTTGCTCTCCTGCCAGAACTAATTATGTTCGGGGCGAAAAAACAACAATTAAATTCAAATGTACACTCTTTTATAGGATGAGACGCAGTGAGCATTTGAAGTGACAAGAGAAATAGTGGCCCTGTGCTTCTTTTTTTTTTATTTACAGAAGTGGGGAAGAACATCAACCAGGACAAACTCTTGAGCCTGAAACGCTACGTTGAAGACTACCACAAATATGTCAGCTCCTTAAACTCACCACCAGCACAATCTGACACAAAGGACCGGCAGCGTGGAAACCGGAGGGTCAGGAAAAGACAAGGTAATTTATCCTAAAGCTTGAAGGAGTAACATGAGTTTGGTACATCAACATGATCATCACTACTTGTCACATTCTGCCGCTTGGGCTAAAAGCTCCTGGCGTCATTTTAGTAACACTGGGCGCAGCCTTTTGTGTTGTGTCTTGACACAGAAGGGGTTGGAAAGGCAGCGGTGTGTCGTTAAAGAACAACTTAAAGTGGCACAGCCATGGCCGCACTACTTGGTCATGGTTAGAAAAAGATTGCAGTGATATGAAGGCAGCTGGAATGGCAGCAGTGTGTCACTAAAAACTACCCGGCTTTGAGTGGCATGAACACGACAGACAGAGGGGGCCTGGGGTTAGGTTTAGGCTATAAAACTTTTTAATTATGATTAGCAAAAGATTGTAGATGTCGCTTAAAAGCACCCGACTTCGAGTGGCACAACTGTGGCTGGAATGGCAGAGGTGTGTCACTAAAAACCAGTCGGCTTTGAGAGGCATGAACGTGGCAGAGGGGTCTGGGGTTAGGTTTACAATTTGGTTATGGTAAGGAAAAGACTGTGTATGTCGCTAAGAAGCACCTGGCTTTAAGGGGCACATCCACCACAACTGATGGTGTTGTCTGTTGGTCTCGAAACTGTTCTCCTGGGTCAAAGTCCAGTGTTTGTTTGACCCATCCATCTCCTCTCCCACCAACCCAGAGCAGACTTATACTCTCTTTTAAGTTTGTATGTTGCGTCTCACACAGACACTGAACAGTTCCCCCCATTGTCACTATAATGAGACCGGAGACACCGCCCAAGCAGCGTACTTTGACACCCTGGGAATGAGACTAGTCTGGACACACTAAAAAATAGAATTAGTGATGGAGAACTGACTCTTAACATGTCTGAGCCCAAAAATCTCCGGCTATTGATGTCAAGAGGAGATTTCTGGGTTATCCCTCTGGAGACTGTCTGAATGACAAATGATATAATGTTCCACTGAACCCTGAATCTATTAAGTGTTTAGATGAGATGGCGGATTAGATTTGGTGGCCGTGGGCATGCTTCCAACTCATTACTTCTCAACATCAACACTCTCACCATACGAGGAGTATTTCCCAGGATGGCTAAAAATTCAAAAATGTAATTATCACCTGTCCATTTTTTCTGTTCTCTCCCGTGTGCTTCATTCAAGTTAAAACTTGACTAAATGCTCCCAGAGTCCTTTGAGATGTTAAGTGTATCTGTCCTGTTTGTGCTCCGTGTGTGTGTGTGTGTGTGTGTTAGTCAGGGATCTTTCATGGCGTGACCTGGATCTGATTGTGGAGCGGGCCCCTGTCGCGCCGTACCAGAGGGGGCCTTTGGATGTAGCTCTGCCCCTCTTATATGGCATCCTGCTGGGCTTCGGAGGTACCTTGCTCGCAGGCGTCTCTATACTTCTCATCATCATACACATCTCCAGTAGAACCCAGCAGAGCTGTCACCCCAGGGTCACTGGCAGAAAGCTCATGGTTGGAGATGTGGTGTTTGAAAATGCAGCGTCTGGGAGATTAGACACTGCAAAATAGGCAGCTTAGGGGTTTAAATCTTTCTAGGAAGCCTTACAAATAATGTCGGTATCACGCCCAACATTTAATACATGTACATCTGGTGTACATACATAAATAAAGGCAGAGTAGATCATTTTGTTCTCTTTCTATTTGTTTTCAGATGTCTCTTTTATGGAAGATTTAAAATGCCAAAATCTCCCAATCTCTTTGTCCACAACGACGAGCAGAGCCAACACGGAAGCTCAATATCGATCCCACCATACCACATCTAATTATGACAAATATGACAAGAATAATGCCGTTTCAGATAAAGTAATTATCCATGCTGTGTATTGCGAGACTGGTAAGCATTATTGTCTTGCCAGTGGGTAGATGACTAGTGGTGTGACAGATGCGCTGGAACCCAGCCCTCACACCAAAGGTTGTTCCGGTGTTACTGTGATAGTGATGCCACTTTCCATTTCCCCTCCAAGTGACGGCAACGTGCCCGTCTGGCATCGAAGAACAACTAATTATCCAGCCTGGCGCCTGCTTCCCCCGGAGCCTGCCGATACCTCCACAGGCAATCCAAAAAGACTAATAACAATGACAATGCTAGCAGACAATGGAGCACTCTTGGTTGTGATGGCAGCTTCTGGCGGGTGACAGAAGCCAAATAGAAAACACAGAGCTATATTTTTTTTTTTGAACGTGTGAAGTAGCGAGGATTGTTAGCAAGCTGAAATAACTTGATATGTGAGATGCTGCAGCGAATGGGGTCCAGAAACTGGCATCAGAAAGCAAACAGAATACAAATGTCCATATTAGAGGATCCAAATTAACTCTAACATGTGCGGGCTTTAATTAAGAAAATCATTTGCTCACAACGAGGCTATTCTCACATACTCTGCTGAGTATGTTTCATAATAGCAAGACAGCAAACACGCTCGTGGCACCGGGGTACTTTCTAGCTTCTTGTTCCCCGTTTCTTGCGCTATCCCTACTTTCTTCTTTGTAATTGAACTAATTACTTCATTATACAAATCTGGCCTAATGTGCTTCAGGAGGCAGACAGCTTGGATTAACAGTGGCACTAAGCAGCAATTACAGACAATTAGTTCATAAATCAACATTTAAACAAATTACAGTGCCAAGCAGACGTGTATGAGCAGCGCTCTGAAAGGCCAAAAGGGCATCATGGATTTGAAGCTCGACTTATGAGCTTCAAATATCTGACACATATTGCATGTTGTTTTTCTACATTAATAGTCCTGTGGTGTATTTGTTTTTCATTATTAAACAGTTTCAGGTGCTACACAAATACTGTGAAAGTATCAGAAATGCACACACTCCACATTCAGATACTGTGCCTTTAAACGAGCCATCAAGACCTTCGTCAAGTTGTAACGTCACAACTAATCAATGTAGACCAAATCACGCTTGTTTACATTAGGGATGCACTGACTGTGAAATTCTGATACTGATGTTTTTTGTTGTTGTCTATTTTGTTTTTGTTGTTTTTTTTATTCTCCCTTTTGTGCCACGGAAGCAAAGAAATCTTCATTATAAAAAATAACTGAACTGTTTTAAAGTCATTAAGCCCTTCATTACACTGCCTTTGAATAAGCAGAAATTCAATCATACACATTAACGAAACAACCTTTAAAATGACCTTCTTTCACAAGAAAAACATTTTAATAACTGCTTCAAAAGCCGTTTTACTATACATACATAATATATTATAATCATCTCTTTAATTTCTTTTCATATTGGTGTGGAAAAAAAATCAACAAATTTCTCCTTCAAACACTGTTTTTATTCAAGTTTCTCGCCAAAACACACATCATGAGAACATTATAATTTAACTTCACCCAATACTCATTCTTATCAAAGAGAGCTTAAACGCATCATGCACTATAACTCAATGCAACCTCCGTCAGCAGTTAGTTGCTGCCGCCAGCTGCTAACAGCTAACATTAACCAGCTCTCTGCCTGCCGACGTCAACACGGAATTGCTGTTCACAATGTAACATTATCAGGGAGACAATAGGGTGCTCACAACGGCACTATGATACTGAATTTACTGCGTCCTTTTATTCTGATGGCGTTAGTCTCGAGGCCTGCACAAAACTGATGTGACACAACAGAAAAACATTGGCCACTGCTATTGGTGAATGTCAACTTATTGCTGATGGGCTGATGGCAGTCAAAAGGGCGAGTATCATCCAATACCGAACTTAATTAATTTACATAGCACTATTCAGCAATAAGGGCGGCACAGTGGTTTGGTGGTTAGTACTGTTGCCTCAAAGCAAGAAGGTTCCAGGTTTGAACCCTCTGGCTGACTGGGGCCCCTCTTTTTGGAGTTTGCATGTTCTCCCCGTGTCCCACAGTCCAAAGACATGCAGGTTAAGTTAACTGGAGAGTCTTAGAGCCTGTTTAGACCTGGAATTAACATGTGTATCGGGGATCCAAACACAAGTGAACAGTCAAGATACATCACTGTTCACACCTGTGCCTATCATGCGTCTCCAGCTGATCCCTTGTATTCAGATTTCGATACTGCCCCATGTTCAGTTATTACAACCACACTTTTGCGAGCTGCTCTGTAGCATGCTCGCTGTTGGCGGTCAGTTAGCAGTTGTGTCAGTACAGCTTGAGATATCTCTGTCAGCAGAAGTCAACACATGTCCTTCCACAGGGCAAAACGATGGATGGTCACGCAACACTTCACCCAACTTGATATAAAATGGGTAAGTTATAGAGCTTTTAGTGCACCGTCACCAAAGAAATCACCATGTCCTACATTAATGACGCAGTCCTTGTCAGAGACGCATCAGGATGTGTTAGCGTTTATACTACCAAAGACAGGTGGTCAAATGCGTCCCAGACCACCTCAGCAAGTGGTTTGAACAATGTGATCACAATGCGTCTTTGGTGGTTGTTTAGACTTGTATTTAGCGCTGTCCATTTGTGATCAGATCACCCAAACAGGCTCTAAACTGCCCTTAGATGTCAATGTGAGCATGAACGTTGTCTGTCTCTATGTGTCAGCCCTGTGATAGTCTGTCGACCTGACCACGATGCACCCTGCCTTTCACACAACATCAGCTGCGATATGCTCCAGCCCCCCTACGACCTTGTACCATGATAAGCAGTTACGGAAAGCTAACGAATGAATGAATTTCCACAACAACACAATTCAAAGTGCTCTACACAAAACAGTGAAATTATTGGGACATAGTGCAAAAGTAAAAGGACATTTTAATGCCATTAGAAGCTTAATTAAGGAGCTAGAAAAGAGAAAATAAAAACAAGCTGAAAGACATGGATAAAATACAAAAATAAAAGTTACAGTGCAGGGTAAGAAATGAGTAAGTATTTGATTTAATAAGAGGCTTTGGCAGAGAGAAAAGTCTTCGGCCTTGACTTAAAAGAACTGAGAGATGCAGCGGACCTGCAGTTGTCTGGGAGTTTGGTGGTGCATAAAAACTAAACGCTGCTTCTCCATGTTTAGTTTTGACTCTGGGGACACAAAGCAGACCTGCCCTAGAAAACCTGGGAGGTCTGGATGGTTTATAATGTGACAGAAGGTCAAAGAAGTATTTGTGCCTTTTACCATTCAGTGCTTTTTAAGACAACAGTTGTATTTTGAGATCGATTCTCTGACAGACAGGACAGTGTGAGGAAAATAAAGTGGGTTTTTCAACATTAAAGCATGTGAAAATGTTCTGGTAGGAACCCAAGATACAAGTATGAATATGAGCATAACTTTGGCCTTTAATATTATACATGCTCTTTTTGAATCAATACCCAAATGCTAAAACCAATGCAAACTACCGGATTTGAATTTATACATATTTAAGATGTAAAACAAAACCTGTCACATACAGTGATGACATTTTCCCACCATGTGTCTTGAGGACAACATTGTGTTTCACCTTCATTACCAAGCTTCCCAGGTGGCGACAGCAGAACTCCTCACAACAAAACTTCCTCTGTCCTTCAGTTTTCCCCTGCTGGCTGTTAGGATCCCGCAGGTGCTGACTATGACAGGTTCACCTGCTGCGGGCTCACCTGTATTTCTGTAACCAGTGGAGAGGAAAGCCAGAGTACTGTATGCCTGAATGACTCACAGAAACAACATGCCACATGGGGCCTGCATCATGGTTGTGACACTCCTTAGCATAGCCAAGGTCCCACTGGGAAGCTGCTCTTAGTGGATGAAGAAAACCATAAAACACCTCAAGCCTGTTGAGGCACACTGCATAACTTCAGAAATATACAGCACAGCGCACAATTTCATATTCTATAGAGCGGAGCGCGATCATGTGATTGTCAACCCGGCCCTTTAAGATGCATTTCATTTACAGGGCACTGAAAATGAACACCCGAATAAGCCAACGTTCATTTCAAGCCATTCTCATGCAAAGGGATGAAGCAATCACAGACGTCATGGATGAATAGAGAAAGAATCTGACATGAAATTGACATTTACAGCCAAGGCGAAGCCAAAGTGTGAGGGTACGGTTTCCAGGCATATCCATTCTCATGTAAAGTAGGGCTTTTTCTTTTTTAGTCCGCTGGTTTCTCTGGGTTATTTAATAGTTTGTGGAGCAGCAGCTTATCAAACCGGATTGTCTGAGGAGGGCACATCTGTCTCTTGTCATTGGCTCAGCTCAGCAGAAGGAGTCAAGTGTTTGTCTGGATGAAAATGTAGATGGACGGGATGTGATGCGTGCCAAGGGGACGCTCAGACAGAGAGGCTGTGTCCTTGATGTGCTGAGGCTGAGCGTTCTGCACCAGGGCCTCTGGGGTGTGCTTAGTGTCACTAAAGGCTTTAACTTCCCCCTCCCTCCATTTGCATCTTCATTCATCTACAGGGCCACTGAGGTGCCGCAGTCCCCACTCAACCATCACTCTCCCTTTGCTCAATATATATGGATCACAGGAAACAAGATCACAACACCAGCTCTTTTACAGTCATACTTTTTTTTCTCTTCTTTAAATCGCCTCAGCTCCAGCTCTCACAACTTTGTCTTTCATAGTTTCCTTGGGGGAAATCTGAGACTTCTTCAAAGTTTTTGCTGCTGATCAGAGGAGAGCGGCTCTGTGGGTTTACAGATAAAGCCACAGTGCCATCCTGTGGTCACAACCGGTCATTACAGCAGACCAATCAACACGATCAGAGTGTAATTTTTTTGTATTTATATAGTTTTATGAGCTGATTTAAATGAGTGCAATAAACCTGCGTGCTATAAGAGTAGAAAATATTGTAAATAGTAATATATTGTTATATCACAATGAGAGACTGAGCAGTTAAAGTCACTATGATCATTTCTGCTATTATCCAACTACTTGAGTATATTGACTGAGCAACATTATTTACTTCTATACAGATATTTTCTAGACTGACATATACTGGATATTGTTTTTATTGCTTTACTTCTAAGAACAGCTGTGGGCAGTTACACCATAAGGATGTGCAGTTGTTAAATGTGAGAGAGAGGTGAGGAGATGCTCATAATGTGGTGCAGTTAGACAGCTGTTTTTAGAGAGCAAGGCACACTGAATCACCAAGCAGTGCTGTTGGGAAAGTGCTTCATCAGCCAAAACATTTTAAAAGGCCAAAGCTGTGGGTGTAATGTCTTGGGTACTTGCGTGCATGTAGATGTGCAACAAAAAGAAATTTCAATTGCAAATTTCCCTCTTGGAACATCGAAAAAAGTGATGTCTGGATGTTTCTACCACATGGCGTAAAGCACATTGTGTTAAAGTTTAAAGGTCTTGTGCAGGCCGCTTTCACAGAGAAAAAAAACCGACCATATGGGTGGAGCTTATTACCAGTCCCTTCACGATTTCACGGGCTGGTTTTGTGATTGCTTCTCTAAAAACTTGCGGTGCATGCTGCAATGTTTATAGGCGTTTTTTTTGTGATGAAATCGGACAGGAGGGCATTGCTGAGGGACCGTGAGGCTCTCCACCTGCTCTCTCTGCCTGTATAGCATGAGCTAACACAGCTCAACGTGATCATCTCTAATTTTATTTTTCCTCTTGGGCAGAAGCCTGACAGCAGCAGTTAACATCCAACACTGAGCCATTAATGCTGACACAAAAACAACTCGACTCTGTTGTTAAACCTCTTTAATAACCGTTTGGTAACATTAGCTGTGTGATGCTAACAGTTAGCCCTGTCACTGTGTGTGTATGCTCCTGTCAGAGGCACAGAGCTGTAGTCCCACAGCAGGTAGTCTCATGGTAAACAGAGAGACAGAGAGGGGCTAACTGAATCAATATGCCGTGTGCAGCTCTGCAATGAAGATGAAGAGATTTTACCCACTTTAAATGGTGAAATTCGCTGAAAAGTTGCGGTGAATTTGCGGGAATTGGCTGAATTTGCGTTAACAGTTGCAATCGTAGCATCATGACATCCTGGAGGGACTGTATCACGACCCACATTTACCTTTGTTGTAAGGTGGCGCCCTCTCGTGGCCATAGTATTTATCACAGGAGCAGAAGAGGAAGTGAGGTGACGTGTAAAAAGTGGCAAAGTCCTTCTAATCTTTTATAAAGATGGAAGACATCCCTAAAGGGTGGGAGGGTGGTGGTGGATGTGTCAACAAGCACAGAACTTTCACCCAGGGGACCGGTGTTCATGGCCTGAAGTCAACATTGACTTCCTTTAAGAGCAATGCAGCAGAGTATGCTAGTAGCTGTAGCATACTACGCTAGTGACGTATGTGACGAGACATGAGAGGAGATGTATGTGACAAAACGTATGTGACGAGATGTATGCGATGTTAGGTATGTGACCTTAGGTATGTGATGAAAAGTATGTGACGTCTACCACGAAACATATGAGATGTTACGTTAATAACGAAAGTACTTATTTAAAGCCGAACTATGATGTTTTTCCTAAACCTAACCACAAAGTTTTATAGTGTAACCATGACCATTTCAAAATCATTGAAGATGTGTTAAAAAATGCGACAATTGAGACGGTAATACCATTTCAGGGTAGTTCGTTTATTTGTTTTGACAGTCAGTTGAAATCAACCAAGTTGGTCATTTAGGTATGAGAGACCATTGTCTAGTCTGTAGTATTTAGTGTTATCTAGTAGTGAGGTTGCAAAAACTTCTCCCATATGTGCCAAGCATGTAGGAGAACTACAGTAGCCAATGTTAAAAAAAGGTAAATGGCCCTATCTAGAGTCAGTGTTTGGTTTGTCCGTTCTTGGCTACGGTAGAAACAGCACGGCAGACTCTGTGAAAAAGAACCCGCTCGGTATGTAGATATAAACGTCTCATTCGAAGGTAACAAGAACATAATTCTTATTTTCAGTTGATTATAAACTAATGAAAACATAATTATGAACACTATTCCATTTTTGCCAATATATCCCCCTAAATCCAACACACTGGACCTTCAAGCATCTAAGTACTGCAATGTTAGCTTCAAAACAGAAACAGGTAATTATAAAATGATCAATATTATGTTTCATAATATCATGACACTCTGTTTAAAAGAGTTAATAAATCACCACCACAGTGAAATTCCCCCGATGAAAGGTGAGTCATGATAGAGAGGTAAACAAAAGCAGCAAAGGGCTTTGGATAATGGCTGCCTGGCTCGTCTGTTTATTGAGATAAAAGCAGAGATTTCTCCTCTGAGCTTCAGACAGGTGTGTTTCCTCTGCAGACAGAGGCACCCAAGGGACACTCGACGAGAGAGCAAATCAAACTGGTCTAAACCACAATTTTAGAGAAAAACACTGCAATTCAAACACCCCAAGTTTTCTCTTCCCCGTCTTTACCTTATTTTCAGTTTGTAAGTGTTGTGTTTTGAAATTAATGAGTATCATATGGAGAACTGTATGAGGCGCTTTCATGTAGAGCACGCTGGAAAGCTCATTTGCAAATGTTTGCGTTAATGATTCTGATATATTTAGGCAGCTGAGGCAGGGGGCAATTTCCCTAATGCTTGTGTGGTTAATGGTCTCTGCCTGCTCTGCTCTGACAGACGTTTGTAGATACTCAGACACGGCTTGTCTTTGTCCCTAAAGTCTGATTCAAGTGTCAGCTGAGCCACGCTGATGACAGTTCAATTCTTCAAGCCTGACTTTAATACAGTATGCCAAGAAGTGAAGTGAAACTGATGGTTGTTGTAGACTTTCCAAGAAGTCCTTTACACTGGTCTAAGCATCTCGTCAGACAACCCTGTCTCCTATAAATATATATTTACTTACAGAGTGCTGTGCTTGAACCCACATATTCACAGTGTTATTGACATCCTGTCAGTGTCGATTGAGATCTCGTCAAATAGATTTGAGACTTGGAGAAAAACCCAAGCAGCATGAAATGTCAAGTCAAGTCCCACCTGTAATGATCATTCAATACACACATTTACATCTCAATGGATCAGTTTAAAGGGACAGTTCACCACAAAACCAAAAAAACATACTCTCCCCTTACCTGTATTGTCTATCTAGATTTTTTTGGTGTGAGTTCCCGAATGTTGGAGATATCAGCCATAGAGATGTCTGCCCTCTCCCCAAAATAATGGCTACTCAGGATAATCAACGGGCCTTGTTGTGAGCAGTTTCATATAGGAAGAAGCCATCTACGCCAAACTGGAACAACCATCGTTAAACAGAGGAGGTGACCTAAGACACCACTTAATATCCACCTACAATGCAGTCCTGGGATCCCTCCCCAGACAACTTCACCCATTCTCACCTGGAGCCAAGCTACACTTGCCAAACATATCACCATGCAGAACAAAGTGTGT
The DNA here is from genome assembly GCF_006386435.1 of Epinephelus moara. Taxonomy (NCBI): domain Eukaryota; kingdom Metazoa; phylum Chordata; class Actinopteri; order Perciformes; family Serranidae; genus Epinephelus; species Epinephelus moara. The sequence goes on along the minus strand of NC_065521.1, from coordinate 38,771,095 downwards.
CTACTGCTAGCTCACCTAGCATCACTGAGCTAGCTAATGTTACAGCTCCGCCGAGGAGGACACCATTAATGTTTACGTCTCACGCTGTTATGAGCCTCTTGTTCATGAGTAGATGCACTCTTCCTTCAGCACAGTGATACGGTTGGTGGGTGTAGTTTGATGAAAAGAAAATAGTTCCTACATGCTACATGCTTGAGTAAGCAGGTCATGATTTCTGGAAAGAGACATTGTTGTTGAGTTTTTCAAATTTGTTTTTTGGCACTTTGAGCACCACAAAGCTGAGTGCCATCTAGTTCTAATATACTGGAGAGAAGGCAGACATCTCTTCAGCCGATATCTCCAACACTCATTAACTCACACCAAAACAATCAAGACTGATAAACAGCACTACAGGTAAGAGGAAAAATATGTGTTTGTGATTTTGTGGTGAACTGTCCCTTTAAGCTACAGCTAATAGGAACTCTAGTTCGCCACATTGCATCAAAGCTTCTCCTCTTTCATGTCCTTCTTGGCCTGTGTGTTTATCATGCGAGAGTCTCAAAATTAATGAAGTAATTGTGCATAAGCTATCAAATTATGATTGTGTAATAACACTCACAACACCCCTGATGACATGTTGCAAAGCATCATGTGGCTTCCTCCCATGCTGTAGTGTTCTAATGAGTTCCCTTAGCGTTGCACCACACTGCGTTGTTTTGCATTGTCTTGTCTAATTTCCCCGCTGATACTGAACGGCTCAGTAAGGAGCTGGTATCTGTAGTCATCACACTGCGGTTTTTATCTAATAAGGAGAGGAGAGCAAACAGTACCTGCCGCTCGGTTTAATGAGTTGATGGGCTGATAAAACACCTCACTGATGGCACTCACTTGCATATCTGTCCAACACGATAGCTGCAAATCTATCCTTGTCTTGATGGCATGTTCAGAAGGAAGGTCAAATTTGTTTATCTTTCTAAAAGCTTTATCTTCTTGTGCCAGCCTCCGTTTATATGATACTGTTTATGAAATTCAAATGAATTCCTTCCTTTCACACAAAACAGACATTAAAAATATAAAAATCTTGGAGCTTCTCTGCAGCCTGGATTTCAAACGCTGTTATCATTTCATAAAGGTCAATGTCTTTTGAAATAATTAACAGATGTGATTAGTTTTAATGCAATAATGTTACCGTGAAATGAAAGAACTCATTACAACTACGAGCAGCAAAAGAGGAAAACAAAAATGGCGAGCAGGTTGAGCAGTATTTTCTATCAGACATGGGGTTGTGGCTTAATTTAACTATAAATAATTAACCATCCTCCAGTCAGAGACGCAGACTCAATAATTTTATGCCTTAATTAATCACCAGAGAATGTTCCATTGTTGGTGCATTTAATTGCTGTTGAACTACTGGAATGAGACAATGCACTACATTAATTAATACCAGCTATCAGTGGTCAGATTTGCCCTCAGCAACTTTGTAAACAAACCCTGTCTAAAGACAATTTGCTGACATCGAACAATCAAGATTTATGATTCCCCGCCTGCAAACTGGTTTGTTAATTAAGCCAAATACATCCCCCACACATAGGTCTGTAAAATGCATATGCAAAGCACTAAATGCTATCGCTTGATCAATGTCAAAAAGCCATTATTTAAATTTCCAGGAATGGTTCTGGTTGCTCCGTCATCCTCGTTCCCTCACATGGCCTTCGCAGCCCATTTAAGCAAGTCTTTTAATAAAATTTGGCTCCCTGGCTCTTTATTAAAGCGCTCCAAATTTAAATCTTGATTCTGAAAGGTCAGAGCTGAATATTTTCTCAGGGACAGCCCTTCATAAAAGCGGGGGAGCGCTAAATGACAAGGTCCCATGACTCAACGAGGAGATACCCTCTGACACCATGCAATTAGTTTCAATAGTATGAAACCACTGGGCGTGTAAACAAATTTAATACATAAATCTCTCCTTCTCAAATTTCTAAAAGGGACCTTGTTAATTAAACTATCATGGTCAATGAATGTGCAAGGGGTGTAAAATTAATTTTTATGTGAACTTGCAATTACAGGGATTGAGAAGCTAGTCCATTATAACAGTATCTCGCTTGAAAAAGGATTTAGCTAGAAGCATTTCATGATTCAGTGTAATCATCATTTGCCCTCCAGAAAAAAAATAGGGTTTTTCTTTCCACCTATAGCTTTACTGATAAGGGCCAATTATATGGCACAACATCAAGAAGGTCAAATTAAAGGGCCTACAGTAAATTTAGATAACGAAAAAATATTAAAGGCAATACACTGTGACTTTAAATGTAATGAGAGAAGGGAGAGATTAAAAACAACAACAACAACAACAAAAAAAGGTGCCCGGCACTGATGGGTGGATGTATTTTAGATATGAGCTGGCAATTAAAGGGCGCTTGTTTTTACTGAGCTATCACTGCCTTTCCTGCCGGTACAGTGCCACAAAAAATGGCTGTTTTTTAACAGAAACATTGTTGCGTTTCCTGCCAAGATAGTGCCAGGAAAAGCGCTTGTTTTTTACCAAGGCATCGCTGCCTTTCCTGCCGGGCTAGTGCCTTGAAATGTGGCTAGTTTTTTCCAAGGCATCGCTGCATTTCCTGCCAAATGGTGCCATGAAAAGCAGCTGTTTTTTTTTTACCAGGACATCGCTATTCCTGTCGGGATAGCGCCACAAGAAGAGGTTGTTTTTTACCAAGAAATTGCTGCATTTCCTGCGGGGATAGTGCCACACATCGCTATTCCTGCTGACATAATGCCAGGAAAAGCGACTTTTCTTTACCAAGGCATTGCTGCATTTGCTGTCAGGATTGAGCCATGCAAAGCAGTTGTTTTTAACTGAGACACTGCAGCATTCCTGCCAGGATAATATCACAAAAAGAGAGTACTGTAAGCCAACACATGATCTTTTCCTAACCATGACCAAGAGGGGTTTTGTGCCTAAACCTAAGCAAACATTGTACAGTGTTGTTGAGACATAAAAAGGCATAGTAACATAATGTAACATATCCCTGGTTTGCAGACGTATAATGGCAACATTTATCCTGGGGATTGGGATGCACAAGAATGCACTGAGGCGGATGCAGAGCCCCCCCCCAATACTACAGACTCATTGTGTACGGTACTAATAGTATTGGTACACTGTTATTTTGTTTTCAGTTAGTTTACAAGGAAATTATACAGTTTATATGCCACGCTGCGATTTGGGATGCCTCTGCCAATTAAACAAAAATGTTTTTCCAAAGATTTCTTTTGTGTGTTTGATTGTTTTGTCAGAATATTCTGCAGCTACCATCTGCAGTGTGTTTTTTGGTTGTTGTTTTTTGCAGCTGTGGGCATCTCTGTTTCTTGGGTGCTTAGGTGCATTGCTGTGTGGCACATAACTGTACATAAAGAATACATAACAATTACCTGTGTGGAATTAGTACGTACTATGCAAGTGGGGCACTTGTGTTTATTTACAGCTGGGACATCTTGGGGTGTCTCTTCTTATAAGTTCAAACATTTAAAGACAAGAAAGCCAGGACAGAGAGACATAATGGCTCATAACCACGAGACAAACGATGGTCAAAATAATCCTTTCAATCTGAATATTTCTCTCATTCAAATTAATTAAATCAGGCCCAAGCAGCAAAGGACTTCTACAGACAGTCTCAAAACAATGAGGGAGAAAAGAAAGGAAGGGATGAGCAGCAGTTGATGAAATTAAACACACACACACACATACACACACACATTAAGTGATGAGAGACTTTCCCAGAGCTCCAAATTAAAGCTGATGGCCATAGAAACCTTGTAATCACTTGTGGTGCCAATTTGCTGCAGAGAGAAAGGAGAGCAGAGGAGCAGATGTGTGCCAGAATACCTTAGGATGATTTCTTAATAGCTTCATAAATCCATTCATGCATCACAGGCGTACCAACACTACTGTCAGCCTGCTGCGAGGCTCGGCGCCACATGCCTTTAAGCACCTGCTACACAAACACCAGTTAGCTGGCCCACATATTTCTCTTTGTTACGGTCACCCTGCCGATGCAACTGGCAACAATTAGAAGTTATTTTGGTTGTTGGAGCTTTACTATGCCTGATGGAAAATGATAGAGACTGTGGTTCTTAATAGAGTTTGCAAGACAACAAAGTCGTGAAAGTGCTGATGCCGTGTATTTCTCCTTTCATTTGTGTTTAGCCCTTCTCAGTGTCTTGCCTCCACAGGGACTTAGCCAGGCTGCTCAGCTGGCTATACCTCACAGCTGTGGCCATGCACACTCTCAGTTAATTACAGGACCACTTCTGTATGACTGCGCAGTCAGCAGGTTCACTCCGCAGTTATTGTGATGGGTGGGCGAACTATGCCTCAGAGTTCCACTCATTATCTGCTCAGCGCTCACTTGTTACTGGGGTCTGCTGCGCTGGTGTATGCCACCCCCTGTCAGTAGAGTCAGGTACTGATTACTGATTGTATATTTTCTTTATACATAAAACTGCTTATATGTTGTACCTATATTGGTTAGATTTTATGGTTGATTATTTATTATCTCTTATATCCGTGCCTTTGTAAATATGTGTGAAGTTTTAATAGGGTGCACCATTAGATGATGACGTTTGTTCTGGCTGCAAAAAGACAATAAAGCTCTTGAATCTTGAAGCACAAAGTAAAACATTTTATTTTGATAATTGATAGTCAACGAAGAGATGAATAACCAAGCACAGAATTTCATTTCCATAAATTACATAAATGGCATTGACGATAACTGTCAGTATCTTCGGCGTGTTTCTTCTGCTCATCTTCACTGCAGCAAACCAGTGATTCAAAACATTTCCTGTGAAAGCAAAGCTACACTTAGATGCAGAGTAATGGATTCATTGTGAATAAAAGTAAGCAGGAGAAAATGTCATTTTGTTTCAGCTTGTTTGGGCAAACAAGTGCATACCTGCTCCAGATCTTTCTCCTCATTAATGTTAAAGGCAAGTTCCTGTCTCGCTCTCTCTGCCTGCAGCCAACAAAGTGAATGTACATATTTAAAGTCAAACAGGCATCAAAGCAAACACTAAAACTGCTTTGCTCCCTCTGCAATAATGTTGGTGGCACTGTAGTAGAATACATACAGATATTCAGCCCAGTCGCTAGAATAAAATGTTGGCATTGTACACATATGCAAAATAAGAATATGTTATATTTGAATCTATGAGATGTATTTTATTAAAATTTATAAAGTGATATAGTTCAGATTACAGTACATGTGTATCAGCTGATGGTGGATGGTGTAAAACGTAAGTAAGATGGCTGTCAAGCAGTAGACCACTGCTCGAGACCAACAAACAACAAAAACAGGTAATTTTTAACAAGAGGCCGGGACATTTCCAGGTGTGTTTGTAGCAACCCAGTTAGATATTTTTCAACAAGAAGTCCAGACATTTGCAGCTGTTCGTAGCAACCAAACATGACATTTTTTAAAGAAACATCGGGACATTTCAAGGCATGTTTCTAGCGGCAAAAGCAATTGTTTTTAAAAGAGACGTCAGGACATTTCCAGGTGTGTTTGTAGCTGTGAAAAAGGGTATTTTTTAATGAGATGTCGGGACATTTCCAGCAGTGTCTGAAGTTACAAGAGTGACAATTTTTAACAAGAGGTCGGGACATTTCCGGCAGTGTTTTTAGCAACCAAATTAGGTATTTTTTTATGGGAGGTCAAGACATTTCCAGCAGTGATGTAACAAGAAAAGCATGCATTTTTTTTAATGAAGAAGTCCAGATATTTCCAGCTGTTAGTAGCAACCAAACCGGGTATTTTTTTTAACGAGATGTCGGGTCATTTGCATTATGTTTGTAGCAACTAATGGGTATTCTATTATCAAGAAATCGGGACATTTCCAGTTGTGTTTGTAGCAACCAAAGTGTTTTTTTTTAACAAGAGGTTGAGACATTTCCAGCTGTGTTTGAGAAACCAAACTGGGTATCTTTTTGACATTTCCAGCCGTGTTTATAGCAACCAACCCAGTATTTTTTAACATGAGGTAGGGACATTTCCAACCATGTTTGTAGCAACAAATGCGGGTATGTTTTGACAAGAAGTGGGGACATTTTCAGCTGAGGTTGTAGCAACAAAAGCAGGCATATTTTTACAAGATGTTGGGACATTTCTGGCCGTGTTTGTAGCAACCAGACGGGATATTTTTTAACAAGAGCTTAGACATTTCCAGCCATGTTTGGAGCAACCAAACTGGCTTTTTTAACAAGTTGGGACATTTTCAGCTGTATGTGTAGTGGTCAAGTCAAACCAGGTATTTTGAGTCAAACGTTATCACAACACATAATTGAAAATTGAAAAAAGAAACAGTTACAAGTTGTAACATATCTGCCACACATAAAATGCACAAATGTAACATACCCATGATCTGCAGAAATGTACAATGCCATCATTCATGCTAGCAATTGGGTTGGGATGTCAGAGGCAAGCTTAAGCTAAAGTAACCATAGAGTGAACCTCAAAGCAATCATATACTAGAGAGTTACATTATGGTTTACAGTTTTATTGAACTGTGCACATTTAAGTCAAGGTGTCCACCAGTTTTTAAAGAGACACTTTGTTTTATTTATTTTAAAGTTTGCAGCATTGTTTCCATATTAGTTGTGTTTTAAATCATGTTAAAGACAATGTATGTCCTGTCAGATGCTTACAAAGTTGCCTGTGCTTATCAGGCAGTAGGAGAAGACAAAATCAGGCACACAGCATATAATATACAGCGTGACCTTGGTGTAACTTACAACTTTGTTTGCTGTCGCACTTAATGTGTCACAAAACCTGTGTGATATTTCTGTTTACCCTTGTTGAACCAGATAAGGCAACAAAAGCTGTGCTAAAAGAGGAATTTGGTACTTAGAAAATAAATCTTGCTTTTCTACTCGTCTTAATCTCTCCCTGTATCCCTAACCTGAGAACCTTTGAACAGCAGGTGTTTGTATGTGATGTTATGAAAAGGATTCGTATGATAAGGTTATTTTATACAGTGGGGGCCTACCTTTGGGGAGACTTGCCGCTCTCCAGAGGTCTGCTGAGCAAACACAATGGCATCGTGGACAGAAAGGAAGAGATTACTGCGGGCAATATTGCCGTCATCAAAAGCTCCTCCGGCCTCCAGTTCTTCGTACACCTGGGCTGCAGGCGCCAAGATGACAAATATCACACAAGGACTTGAACACAGTGAAAAAACATACTTTGCCTTGACATCCCTGTGCTGTTTAAAGAAAAAAATGCTACTATATTTGCCATGAAAAGAAAATTCATAACAGTAATCAATCATGACAAATTACGATTACTGTGCATCAAACCTAAATCTTTATCTCACTAGGAGACAGAAGTCACGTGCTATCTATGACAGGTTTACAGTTGTACACTCATCCTACCAGTGTCCTTCACAGCGATATGGATTTAATGTTGAATGAATGACTAGGTCTCCGTTTCCATGCCAACTGTTCAGTAGAGCCAACAAGTGTGAAATGCACTTAAGTCATTTAAGATTTTACCTTGAACATTGGCCAGGTATAGTTTAATGCCCAGCATTGTGTAGCTTGAGTTCATCTGTGTGGAGAAAGACGAAGAGAAGACTGTTAAAAAAAAAAGCCCACCCTGGATCCAGAGGTGTTAGCCAACTATAGACCAATATCTAATCTTCCCTTTATGTCAAAGATCCTTGAGAAAGTAGTCGCAGACCAGCTGTGTGATTTTCTCCATGATAATAATTTATTTGAGGAATTTCAGTCAGGATTTAGAGTGCATCATAGCACTGAGACAGCACTAGTTAAAATTACAAATGACCTTCTGATTGCTTCAGACAAAGGAC
>NC_065521.1:38619086-38761617 GCF_006386435.1 Epinephelus moara | reverse complement strand
GTATGCTGTAAAGCCCTGTGAGGCAAATTGTGATTTGTGATATTGGGCTTTATAAATAAAATTGATTGATTGATTGATTGATTGATTGATTGATTGATTGATTCATGGACAGGTTGGAAAAATTATGATCGTATACAGCCATACTAAAATTCTCTTATTAAAAAGCTTCAGTAGAGAATGCCTGGATTTAATCTCCCAAACCAAAGAATGTTTTTGTCAAAAAAGGTTCAATATTCTATGTGTACAGAAAAAAGAACCTTTTATGTTTTAGGGGTTCTTTGACTTGCAGATAGACTTGGAGAGGAGAGCAACAGAATTGTGAATCTTTTTTTAGACATTACTTTTGCATTTTATCTGGCTCTGTGTGTCTTCAGCATGAACATTTTAACATCACACACTGAAATGTTGAATGATGCTCTGATTGAGCTTGTGTCAGTTAACTTTAGGAAATAATTTACCCCCCAAAATTACCATTTGTGTGTCAACATTGAATTGCAACATTGAATTGCAACATTGATTTTGTGTTTAATTTGTTCTCGCATGTCTCTGGTGAACGAAGAATCCAAAAAAATTCTTGATGAATTGAAGTTAAAAGGGGTCTGCGAAACAGGCCCAGTCAGCAAAACATATATGAATGTTTAATATATTAACATCCGTTTACAAACTGAAACACAACTTGTGCTGCATATCCAAGTCTTATTATCCAGCCATATGCTCAGTACATCCCAAACAGAAAGCTGTCTCTGACTGGGGACTGAACTACAAGTGAAACTCTCTTCAAAGCCAGACTCACAAGCGTACTAACACTACAAAGCAGTAATTTTACATCTCTGACCTGGAGCTGCTGGTCGACCACTGCCTCAATCGATTTGTTTGTTTGTGTTATTGTGTGACTTTGGTGTTTTAAAGGGTTAGTTCGGATTCAGCAAAGTCACACAATAACACAAATAAACTAGTGATTAAGGCACCAGTGTTGGACCAGCAGCTATTGATTTCAGCGAGGTACAATTACTATTTTGCCAGTACAGTCTGGCACAGAAGAGAGCATAGACAACTTTCACTTTCTGTTCAGTTACATGTCGGAAAGGGCTGTTTGTTTGGGAAGCACTGAGCATACAACTGAATAAATGAGATTTAGATTAAACTGCACGAGTTGTATGAGACTTTGTAAACTGACATTTTGATATAATGCACTGGAAATTAAGATTTTTCAGTTTTTGGATTCTTCATTCACTGTGGAGGCATTCGAGAAAAAAACAGTTTTCCTTATGAATTAAACATAACACAAGGTGAGTGATATAAAACTGGAAATGTTCGTTTAAACATCACTTAAGTGTCAGTTAAAGCTAGCTATTAGCTTAAAAATCATCAACATAAACCACTGCACACTGAACTTAATTTTTGAAGAATGTTTAAGACAAAATAATAATTGATGTGCTTTTTGCTAATGATTAAAAACATCCAAATTATTCCCCTATAAATGTTGTATATCTTTATCATCATTATTCAAATCATTATCATCGTCATTTTCGTCTTTCCATGCTTATAAAGAACCCAGATAGTTCTAAAAAATATTTCAACCACTTGTCCTGAGAGAGAATCTAGTATTGCAAACAAGCCTCTAACCTTTATCAACACTTTGATGCCCATGAGGTCTATGAAGCAGACTCCTGCCAAGTCGAGGATGAGGGTGTGGAAGGGCATGGGCTGGGACTCCAGTGTGACAGCAGAGGGACTGGCCGGCTCTTGGTCGGGCGCCTGCTCGCCCAGCTCAATGTCACTACAGCGGAAGTTGACATAGCTGGTGGGAGGTTCAGCTTTGCTGGCACTGCCATCGCTCATATCAAAGTCATTTTGCAGTTCAAGCTGAGATATGGTCTAGATTTAGAGGAAATACACAGAAGAAGGTGCACAGAAAAGGTCACGGGTTGTACTTCAAATATTTGTAAGGTAACTGGTAGAAACATGACCCATTTAAGGTTTGTTTCTAGCTATGAGCTGTTAGGTCAAACAAGTGTCATGATATAAACTTGATCCCACCTGAGCTTTCATGTTAACCAAAGAGCTGGGTTTCCTCCTTCTTGTCTCCTTGTCCTTCTTCTCCTCCTTCTCTTTTTCCTTCTGTTCCTTCTTTAAGAACTTCCTCTTGGCCAGGATGAGTTTGCCAGGGTCCAGTCCGGTCTAGACACAAATATGCCTATACATTAACACACATATGTCACATAATTCAAACCTTAAATGACAGCAAAGCAGGTATTTTTATCGCCGTACCTTTCTGATGACCCTCTGTCGAAATATTTCAGCATTTGCAAAATAGAGTGGTGAGCAATAGTTCACTATTTTCACACCTGTTATTGACACGACCTGCAGAGAGAATAAAAAAGATTAGATGTACTTCCTCTTAGATTATGTGTACTAACAAAAATACACACAGATATTTTGTTTTCATACCTTGCTGTACACCTTCGGGTTTTTGTAGATATCTGTGTCCACGATCTGAGCCATTGCCGAACCATTACGACTACAGGGAACACATTATTAAAATGAGCAGTACATTTATTACACCTCACACTCTGTTGCTTTCTCTCTTTTTTTAAATTCTGGATAAAAATATAGTGTTTGCTCACAACTGTGTCTTGAATATCACAACCAGGATGGAAAAGCCCACTCCGATAGCAACTCCATACGGCAAGCTGAGAAAAAACGTGGCCAAGAATGACACAACCCACACACACTGGAAGAGAAAGAACAATAGAATGAGATAAAACATGGACAAAAAACAGACATCACATTGTGCTGCAATATTGCATCCAAGGCTTCAACTCACACAGTCCAATTTGCTCTTCTTCCACAAGTAGTAGGGATCAGAGAGCTGGAGGAGTGTGTTCTTCAGGTTGACTGCAATCAAGGCTCCGAGCACTGACTGTGGAAACCAAGATTGCTTATATTTATAATCATGCCTGGATTTTTTTGTCTAATTTCTGAAGTGTCGTACTCGTTTGTTCACCTACCTTTGGAAGTGGTTTTAGGAAGGCTCCAAGTGCAAGCATGGTTACCATTACAACCAGCATCACACAGAAACTGGCAAACTATGAGAGGGCAGCAACAGAGGTGCAGATGTTAGTAGCTTCCTTGTAGGTCACATTAATTCTCATTAAACTGCACATCATAAATTACACAGTTAAAGTACTTTGTAGTGGTAACGCAGCACTCACCTGTGATGTTCCACCGGCATTGTCCACAGCCAGGGTCACAGACAGGGCACAGCAGATCACATGGATCTTAAAGAAGGACCCGAGGAAATTGCTGCAGCCAAGAGCCAACATTTCCTGCACAAGAACACGCATGTGGTCAGTGTTTAACCACTGACGTCCAAGTCTGTGGAAGAAGTCTACCTGAGCATCTTAAGTACTAAACCTCTGTGGACATTTTTAAAAGAAATCTTAAGCCACTTCAGACCAAAGATTCACAACGAGTTGAGTTCAAACAGGCAACTACCTGCAATGTGCTGTTCTGCAGCTTATAAAAACCTGCCAGTTCACACCAATGCAACTAGATGAGACAGTGTATCATCTCTCGGCAACAACTCTCTGTACTTCTGTTCTGATTTGCAGCTTTTCAGGTTTATTTTGTGGCTGAAAATAATTTGTAGCTTCTTAAAATATGAATGAGGACAGTGAGAGTGAGACACTGGCTACAGCTGCATTTGTAGTAGTGATGAAACGGTGAAAAAACAGAAACAAAACAAGCATCAGATGGACTGTGTTCATAATAAATACACCACAATATTATAAATAACTGGCGCCAATTAATCAGTCAGTGAGAATGTGTGTGTGAGGGGCAGCACATACAGCGAGCAGCAGCAGCAACCCACTGTCTGAGGATGGAAACAGAGGGCTCGGTGGGAGCGGATCACCTGCCACAGCAAGCGAACACACCGTCTGCGGTCATTTTGACTTGACCAGCGCACTTTACTACAAGCTGATTGGCTGTTGAAACAGGTGACGTGCTTTACGTTCTGAAACCAGCCGCCGGTGATTTGACCAGCTGAGTCATAGGTGACACCATCAGCTGAGCTTGAGCAGTTCACACTGCTGCAGCTTTTCTCTGCAAGGTTCTAAAACAGTTTTGTCTCGTTGCGAATCTTTGGTCATAGCTGGGCTTAAGACGTATTTTTTTTAGCCTGGAATTTACTTACGATGCCTCGTTATTTGTTGCCTCAGTATTTCAGTCTTATCTTTGGTCTTTTCTACTATTTTTATCCCTTGTGTTTATTTGCTTTTTTTTTTAAAAAACAAACAAAAAAAACAACAACTTGTATTTATTTTACGCATTTTTTGTTTATTACTGTAATTTCTAGATGTGCTGTTTCAATCTTGCTCTGTGAAGCACTTTAGGCTGCATGATTGTATGAAAGGTGCGATGTAAATAAAGTTGGATTGGTATTTACAAAATGGAATAACACATTTAATGTTGAACTAGTAAAAGATATGCAGTTTTCTACCTGGTTGGGATCCACGTCGTAGCCGTGCTTTGCTGCCAGTGTCCTGCCCATAGCCAGGTTGATGACATAACCAACGACTGCCAGGGAGAAAGCTGTGCTCAACATGTCTTCCCACTGACTCACTGTTGGCAGGATCGGTGCTGGGAATCTGAAAATACAGACATCAAATATATCCAAAATGAATAATAAAAAAACAAATTGCTGCATCCATAACTTTAATTAATGAAACAACCATTGATTGTAGGTATGCTGATATACTGTATGCTTTACCCCAAAGGAATTTCTCCCACTATGTCCATGTGATAGATCTCAGGTAGATGCAGAGGGCCTGAGATGGCTGTGGCCGCCACCACCTGTGTCGAGCAGGAACAGGAATCAATCACCACTATCAACATTATACTGTATATGTCACGAATATAGAAACACTACATGAAATTACACAAACATTGAAGAAGTGCACTTTTGTGTACAGAAGGATATTAAGGCTAGGCATATAGGAAAAATGTGAGAGGAGGAAGACTGTTTTTTTATTTTGCATGTCCAAAATAAAGTTGAAATGTCTAGAATAAAGTCTACTCCTCTGGTCCATTAAATTGTCTGTATTGCTCCCAGGTGTAACCATCGATACCCTTTCATCTGTTCACTGACCACTAGTTATTGCAGTTTGCACGAGTGCAGCCACCTCTTCCAGGTTTGTGTGGTTTCTCCTGAACGGACGCAATTCTCGGCACAAGTTTCCCATACCACAATGTGTTTCTGCACTAAGAGAGAAATTTGTTTGTTATTACTAAAACTGATTCTTCTACCAATTCAAGTCCCCACGGCATTTTGCAGAGGCAGCCATAGACGCAGATTTATTCTAAAAGTTCTCTTGAAATGTCAGGTCAACATTTTGACTTAATTCTCAAAATGCTATTTCAACTTCATTCTCAACATTTCGACTTTATTCCTCAAATGCAAAAAAAAACAAAACATCTTCCTCGTAATTTTTATTCTTATGCCTGGTATTAAAACTGAAAGTCTGACTTTTTTCCTCAACATTTCAACTTAATTCTTGACATTTTGACCTTATTCTCCACACTGATTTTATCCTTGTGATGCACAACAAAAATATATGTTTTTTCCTCAATGTTTTGTCCCTTATGCCTGACTCAACATCAGAGAAATGGCAAACGACAGACTACTCACGATAATGATCTCCATAGGAATGGGGAAGGGCAGCTTGTGGCGGTAGCGTGCACTCAGCTCCTTCACCACCATCAGAACTATGCTGCTTACCAGAGCAAACACTAACGACGCTATGTTGGTATCTGGAAGGCCACCTATAATATCTACAAGAGTCTGTAACAAAGAATTAATATTATATTCTTTAATAAGAAAAAAATTCAACCAGTCTTTTGATGTTTTTTAAACACAATACGAGGAATCACTTACATATATAACGGCCAGCGGACCACTGTAAGGTGGCACTTTGATGCCAAAGATATACTTGAGCACTGAGATGAGGATCTGTAATCCTGCAGCCGTCATGAAGCCTCTGACGAAGGATTCTGACAGATAGATGGCTACAAACCCAAACTGCATGAAGCCGAGGCCGATCTGCACAAACAGAAGAGGTTCTCAGTGTGTCACCTTAACATCAAAATGAACCTCTTTCATTTCTATCAAATTTCACATTAAAAGACTGAGCGTTTAGTGCTGAGTACCTGTATGATTGCAGTGAGACAGGCCAGAGTTCCAGATATTCCCAGGCGAACCTCGTTCATCACATCTGTGTCCACTACTGTGGCATTAAGAGTGGCATTGAAATGACTGAAGTCCGACTCTGGTGCCAGCCTAAGACACACGATTCCCACCATAATGCTGAGGACAGCAAACGTACCTAGACGTAGAAAGTAGTGTGTCACAACTATTTTCTTTGCCAAACTGCAAACTGGGCAGAGTTAGGCGGAGCGCATCTGATCTGCACTGTGCAGCTCTGGCAACTTATCACTGTCATCATATGAAATCGCTGCAGATAAATCACTCTGATTTACCTGGGACCATCTGGTGAGCAGTGCCCATGAAGAAATATGGGATGAGAGGGAAGAAAGAGGAATAGAGACCATTGACAGGAGGGAGGTTTGCGAGGAGGGCAAATGCCATGCCTGGAAAGAACAGAAACCTTTTTATATCTGTCATATAAATCACGACAACATATAAAGAAAACACAAACACTGTGGTATATACTGGAGACAACACTGCTGCAACTAGCTTCAGTCAGTGTGTATTATACAAAGGCATCAGAGAGAGGAGAGTATCGAGTGACCTTGGGGAACCTGAATGGTGCCGGCGCTGACCCCGCTGATGACATCACACAGCAGGTTCTCTTTCACTTTGTACTTGGGGAGCCAGCTCAGAACGGGCAGATGTCTGAATAACAAGCCCTTCAGTCTCAGCGCAGAGCATCTGACAGAAACAAACAAGGGAAACTCTTTGAAGAGCTCGGGTTTTCTGGTTGTTACTTTGGAAAAAGCCCGTAACACATGTCTAAACTTTATATTGAGTCATAGCTACAGGGCTCTCCACCGTTTGATCACAACACAAAGCTTGTCAGAGGTAGAGTTTGTGTGATGGGAAGACATGTAGTTCGTGTTGACTGTGCGGCGAGATTGCAATTCAGTACCTGAAGAGTTTCTTCACTTTCTCTCCAACGGGGAATTGTCGACTCTTCTTGTCAAACTCTCTGTCAAAGTCTGGGAGGTTATACGCCGGCCTGTCAATCACATAACGTGGGTGGTCCTGGTGCATGGCTATTATAGCACATTGTGACACATTAAAACCATAGAAAGTTCTGTCTAATATTATGTCCTTTTGTCAAGGACTTACATTGTACTAAAATTAGCGATTAACCAAGTCAAGATTGTGTCAATATAATTCTACTTAAACAGCAACACGCTTGTTTACACACTTGATTTTTTACCCTTAAACAAAAACAAAATTTGAATTTTAAAGCTGGAGTTAAAAAACTCATACTCACTTCATCACATAGTAGTACATGACACAAATTATCTATGAGAAAAACCATGTTCCCCCACCTCCTCCTAGTGCTTATAATGGCATTTTGCATGTGAACGAAACCAATCGATCAAAGCAGAGTCTCTGACGCAGCTATCAATCATGTAAACCACTGCTGTGAACTGTGGTCAAACTGTCAAACTAGGCAGCACTGATTAACTATGAATCAAGACTGTGCATCTCGAGACCACCACCCCAGGCAAATAGAAGTGGCTTGAAGAAAACCCAAAGAACAAAGAGGCAACCATCTGAGTCACTCGTGAAATCACAAGACTCGGTGCAGGAAATGTGAGAGATGGAGTTTAACAGAGAGGAAGCAGAATACAAATGTCTGCTACTGTCAATCACTGAAGCTGTGGGTGGTAACTGTTAGAAAAATAAGTTTTTGACATATTAGTGAAACTGTCACTATCTCCTGACAGTAGTGCGAGACAAAAAAAGTCATGTTCCTCTGCCTCTTCGTAGTGCTTCTAATGGCATTTGCAAGAATCTACAACACATGAATGAAACCACCAATCAGAGCCGAGGAGCCTCTGACACAGCTGTCAGTCATGTCAGTCACTGCTCATGTCAGCGCTGATCAAATATGAATCAAGATTCTGTTACTGCATTGCCTATTTCTCACCTCAGAGGTCTCCAGAAGCATATTTTAGTGTACTGTTTAGCTGTAAAGTTCAATTCAGTTCAATAGAACATTATTTATTAATTCATTCATTTTCCGTAACCGCTTATCTTGTTGGGGGTCACGGGGGGCTGGAGCCTATCCCAGCTGACATTGGGCGAGAGGCGGGGTTCACCCTGGACAGGTCACCAGACTATCACTGTGAAGGAACAACGCTTACCACTGCACCACCGTCCCGCCAGAACTTACTTTATTACAAAGGAAATTCTTGTGCCAGAGAACGCTTCAAATTACAGTAACCACAATTTAACATTCACAACCAGAACAACCAGAACAACCAGTGGGTTCCTCAGGTCAGGGTCACTCACTGGGCCCAGTTTTAGAAACAGTAGAGTATTAAATATCTGGCAAAATATATAAATACACAAGATAAGAAGGGTTTTCAAGGAGCAAAGGTAAAACCAGGGCCTAATAGAGTAACAACAGGAGTAAGATGGCGGAATAAATCAGACTGCGCCTGATCATCAATGTTACATGGTATGTAAACATTAGTAATATTGTACATGATGTTGAGAAAATATTGGACAAGATATTGAAAAGTAGTAATGTACATCATATAAAGTAATGATGCATCTATCGTAGGTGAATATTGTTGTTAGTGTCCTTTGTTTCAGCTCTCCTCCGTACAGAAGATGGAGGACTTATACAGTTTGATGGCCACAGAAAATGAGAAAGGTTTTGACCTGGCTGCCATGTTGGAAAGAGTCAAGCTAACAGTCAGGCTAACAGATAAAACCAGGCACCAGCTGAACAGATTTACAGCTAAACAGTACACTAAAATGTGTTTCTGAAAACATTTTGAGGCAACGCAGTGACACTGATGATTCATATTTGATCAGTGCTGCCTAGTTTGATAGTTTGACCGTAGTTCACCAGCAGTAATTGACATGATTAGAGACTCCTCAGCTCTGTTAGGTTCTTTTCATTCATGTGTGGTGGATTCTTGCAAATCCCATTAGAAGCACTAAGAGGACTCAGAGCAACAGTACTTTATTCTTAGATTATTTGGCTTATGGACTATTATCCTTATATAGTGAGTTGCCGCAAATATGACAAAGATTTATTTTTATACAAGTTACCAACTGTATCTTTAAACCCCAGCCCAACTGATTTGATGATTATATCTTAACAGTTGAGGAAAACAAAGTGGATTTTTAGGATTGCACTTCTGTCGTTTTACATTGAAGTGTCACATTTCAAGTGCGAGGCCTTAATCTAACCTTGAGGGATCAGCCAACAGTTCGGCAGACTGCTAAAATATTTGCTCAACACCAGGTAAATAATAGCGCATGTACAAGATCATTCTGTTCGTCTTGCAGTCTGCATGCTGTAGAAATAACCTGACAAGTCCAACACAATCTACAGTCTGTAAGAAAATCTACATTTTAAAATAATATCTGCATTTGAAAACATGAAGTGAGCAAACTGCCAAACTAGTGTTTAGATGTAAGTAGCAACACAATTTGAGCAAAAAGCATAATTCATTTAAGGTAAAAACTTCTTGTTAAACTATAAAGAGTTTAGGAGGATTACAAGTCAAGAAGAAATAACTGAATTTGCAGAGATTCTTCATGATTTAACAAAAGACCACCTCTGAAGACTACAATGCATTTTATTTACAATTAATAAGTTTACAACGTGCATTTTGTAAAAGATTTTGAATGAAATGAATCAAAATGGCAGCAAGTAACAAACTGACCTCCAGAATTTAACATGCTGACTTTAACATTAGTATGTTCAGAAGCTCTGATTCTGTATTAATCCAGAAATGTGGAAAGAAAGCACTGTACCTTATTGTTGAAGCACAACGTCTGCAGGCATTTGGCTCACACGTGTGTATTGCCCACTTGTTTGATCTCTTATCAAGCTACGCCAAAGACCCTCTACACCTTCAGGGTGGAGCTAAGAAACTGAAAAGCTTCAGCCTTGCAGGTGCAGCTGAATCACTTACATGTTGATTTGTTTGGATGCTGTTGTATGTGTTGAGTACAGAGCACGGAGACATAATTTAATTAACAATTAATGCAACTTTAATGAGTTCTATATACATGTAGCATCCTCACATTCATTCTCTCATCAACAGAAATACATTTAAACATGTTTTATGGTTAAAGGTAAACATGCGCAACAGCTGGAACTAAACCAATTACAAAACCTGATTTAATTTGACCTACACAAATCATATGAACTGTAAAATAAATGATACATATAAACAGTGTATTTCAACATTTAAAAGGGTGAGAGAGAGATGACCATGTGTAAAACATGATTTGTTTTTGACCCCTTGTATCAGGATCCGTGTGCAAAACAATGGCATCCATATCAAAGACTAAAGTGCAATTATATATCAAATTCATTTGTGTTTTCTCTTCAGAGGAATGTCGTCATTTTCCAGTGGACTCTTGACAGAAACAAAGCAAGTCTCCCCCTGGTGGAGTAAAACATGAAAAGCACAGATTCCACAGGAATGCCTTTTCTTCAATTCTTCTATAAGGAAAGCAGGGTATGAAGGGAGGACATATACAGTCCTCTTTAAAAAGCTTTCAATGAGAGCTCAACTAGTCATACTTGATCAGATTTAAAAAGATTTGTTTCTCAAATTGTTTCATTGGTGATGAAGGGAGCGAAGAGACCGACTCTGCAGACACTAAGACAGTGGCTGTCTGGTGAGGTTCAAAACTGCAACTATGAAAAAGCTCATTTGGGTACAAACATTCAAGCACTCCAACAAACACCGTCAACCGAGCAATTAGCAGAGTGGCTTCAGGTAGGTTTTAGTTTTGGTTGTGAGGATTTCAGCTTTGAGAGTATTTTCACTTTCATTTCAACATCTTATCACTGGATTAAAAGCTGGTTATGGTGGGGATTTCCTTGTGTGCATTAGCTGTTTTAAGATTAAACAATCCCAAGATCAAATCTGTCTGACAAACCACAGCATGTCTCTCTGTAAATCGCCTCAAGCAATTAATTCAAAAGAAGTTCCAGTCTTGAGAGGTTTAGACTTATGACTACTTACAGGAGTATAATATGTGGGTCATTAAAAGTAGGAGAACAGGTAACGATACAAATACAAAGCTTGTTAAGCAAGTGCGACAAGTTTAACTCCATGTATGGTAAAAGTCAGATGATTTTATAATCTAGCCAGGTCTGCTTTTCCACCTCTTTGTAACAAAAGCTCTTTGACCAGCTCCTGCTGGCAGCTTAAAACCTTCAAAAGTCCATTGCAGTCTGTGAAATCAGCACTGACTAGAAATCGCTGAGGATGCTGATGTCCGCAAACTCCTGGCGATATCTGTAGGAGTATAAACCCAAGAGGAAGGACCATTTCAGAGTCAGGAAGCTCCACACACAGGAGAGGTAGAGGCTCCTCGGGTCAGTGGGAGCTGTGGGACAGAAACAGCAGAGTGATTAATTAGGATGCATTAAGAAATCAATTCTCTGAGTGAATAAGCATATGAGTATTAACAACAAATGTTCTCTTCTGATCCTATATCATACAGAACATAAGTAGAGAGAGGATTACATTGCTTCTGAGTGATGGCGATAGTTAGGAAGGTGATCAAGGCGGCCACCGCCAAAACGGAGAAGAGCACACCAACAGCAATGAAGAACTTGAGACCTTTGAGCCAAGTGCGCCAGAAGTCCTGCAGGTACATGATGTGTGTGACAAGACACCAGAGCGCCAAAACTCCTGTCGAAAGAAACATGTCAGCCATTAAGTAACAAGAACATGCAGCACAGACATATGTCTGCATCACATAGTTTGTCAAGCGGAGCACTGACAAGACTATTTTTTAATCGACAAAATGCCCCACTCAGAATGTTATCTAGATTCATTGCTGTTGATCTTCTTCTATCAGCCAATATCATATATTGTTATTTATTGTTTTAACTCTCAAATGTAGCCCTCAAAAGCAAATATGGGTCAGGCAATAATACATATTGAGTTGCACATCCTAAAAGTGACATTCACTAAACCTGGTATTGTTTATGGCCAGGTGAAAGGGGAACATCACCTAAATTTAGTAGCATTGTTCGGGTACTTGTATTGGAAATGCCTCCAATACTGACTAAAATGCTCAATTGAGTATCAGCGAGTATGGGAGTCATTTACCCATCCAATACCACATACTTTAAAGTATAAACTTTGGGGTGGGGGGTAGGTGTATAACTTCACTTTATTTTGTTGTGTGTCCTTGTGTATCAGGCTGCGTCCCCTCTCTAAATTCAGATGTTTTTGCATGTCCACGAACGTAGCACAGGCAGAACTCTTCATTTTTCAGCAGCAGTTTTGAGTTTTGAGTCACTTGATGGATAATTGGTCAGTTGATCTGATCAGAGCTGATTAAATCAGATCAACAGATGAGAGGAGCAACTGTTTGTTAGTGAAAGCAAACTTTTGGAGTGACAGTTTCACTTTCACTGCGCCTGGCGTTCTGCTGCTACATCTGTGCCAACAGTATGCTCTGCGCTCCAAGAATGTGATGCACGGTATATATATTCCAGCTCCAAAAACAGAAAATCTAAACGTGGAGGCAAATGTTTTAATCGTGGTGGGGCGCCACAAGTAAATGAATGTGTGTGAAACCCTGATGATAGCAGTTATTTCACACCCACAGTATACAGCTGGATGGTGTCGGATTGGTTCTCAGTATCAGCCGATATGCAAGTTCAGGTATTGGAATCGGTATTGGGACAGAAAAAAAAAATGGTATCAGCACAACTCTCAAAAATGTCAATAGTTATTTCCATGGCTTTGGACAGTTCAATCAATGTTTGTGAACATGAGCTACTCTGTCTCAAAACCAGAAACCACAGACGGCGGCTAAGTCTCAAACATGTGATGTCAAAACTGATAAAGCACAAATGAAAGTATAAGGTAGGCATCCATGTAAGTCTGGAGCTGCTCCATAGACGTTAATTGGGAGCCTGATTTTATGAACCCACAGAATATTTGTTTTCTTTTTTATATACCCAAATAAGCTTTATTCTATTGTAGTGTTCTCAGTTGTAAAACAAAGTGCACTCAGAACATTTCCCTGGGTGCTCTCAGTGTCATCTATAACATATTTCCCAGTTCATTTGCCAAGGAGCAGCTCCAGACTTTATACTTTATTACATAACAAATTTAGGTTTTAGCTCTCTAGTTATTAGATTTGGAAGAGAGTTCAAGGTAACTAATAACTTCGGGCTGTCTTAGCTCATAGGAATAACTTGAATGAATTTTGAAAGTGGGTGTAGGTCCCCTTTAAAGGTGATGCTGAGGAGGGGGATAAACTGGTCATATGCACAAGCGTGACCCACATTAGTGGGAGTATTCAGCCAGCTAGCTTACACAGAACAAAACTCAATTTAAACAATTACTGACAGCAAATCACGAGTTAACATTTAAGTGATAAAAGTGAAACCAAATAAAGAACAGATAAAATACAATGCACATCTTGCTATAAGAGGATTATAGTGTGATGTCTGACAGTGCAGGCCTGGTCTAAGGATCACACAACATGAATTAAATGCTCCAGTATGATGTGATGAAGACAATCACAGCAACATCTAACAGTTAAACACCTACCTGACAGGCCTCCCATGGCCGCCGTCCATGGCTGTTTGTACGCTATATTCCAGACGAAGAAAGCCGAAAGTCCAACCAGGGTGCCAAAGGTAGCATATCCTATGCTAATGTAGACTCTGTTGACTCCCATTGTTTAGTACAACTAATGTCACCTCAATGTTTCTGACAGGCCTGAGAGTTACGGGCGTATTTTTAAAAAACCGGACTGGTATTAAGCTAAACCGACGGCTTACCGCCACATTATGTAATATCACTGAGACTCAACCGACTACATCTAACTCCCCTCGACTAGAGAGAGACGGCTATCAATGCTAGCTAAACTAGCTTCAGGAAAAGCTAAATAATAGCCTGTTCATGTGCCAAGTACGACACCGATGAGACAATTTGGGTTTCAAGCTAACAGGCAGCAACAAAATACCAACAGAAGTGTTTATCTGATGGACACCGCAAAGATGTCACGCTACCATCCAGCGAACAACCCCACCGTGGATCCTCGTCTTCAGCCGATGCCTCAATATAACATCGTGGACTACAATATTCCACTTTAACTGGTCTGTATATGTGCGTCAATGTCGTACAATACTCAAACACAAAATAGTTGGTGATGCTGTGCTAAAAAAAAACACGAATCTGCTCGGTTGTGTTTTCAGCGATTTGCAGCAGAGTTATCTATCACTTGTACATAAAACATCTTTGTACTGAGGAAACCCCCGACTCGACAACACAGCGCCCCCAGTGGAGCAAAGAGGAACTGCATGTTCAGATGGTTTAGACCAGGGGTCAGTAACATGCACTGACAAATTGTGATTTTAGACAAAAAAATAAATACAAAAAATTTGCCTGGAGCCGTTAAACATACTTGAGCCTTATGGTGACACCTCATATTGAGTCAAAATCAGACTATAGACATTAAAAATGGGTCTAAATGAGCATTCAAATTCTTGTCTAAATGGTCACCAATTATTTCTTTTCTTTCCCTCTGACCAGTATGGTCCAAGTGGAAGGGAGAATGATGTTCCCATTTTTCTTCTCATTTAAATGTGAACAATTTTATTTATTTAATTTTATTTGACCTTTATTTATTTATTTTATTTGACCTTTATTTATATATTTTTTTAATTTTACCTTTATTTATTTATTCTCTCTCTCTCTCTCTCTCTCTCTCTCTCTCTCTCTCTCTCTCTCTAATGGATATATGGATAATGGACTTATGGACATTGATGGAAGGCCAAAACCCATGGACAGACCTTTAACTGTGTCTGTACTACTGCAAGTGTCTGAAAAGCTGATTGTACTGTACTACTGCACTTGATAAAAGGAAATAAAATAAAGTATGTTTATCACAAAATGGCTCCTCTGCAGTTGGGTGTTTATGTATGGTTCTTTGGTACTGCTGTTGAGGTATGACAGACTATCAGGTTGACGAAATGTTAAACCTTTTTTTTCAAATTCAGTACTAAAGCTACACATGTACAGTTGGAGAATGGAAGAATTTCTTTAAGTCAACAACAATGATAAATAAAATGAAAATGGAAAAGACATGGAAGAGTATACATATTAGAGTATGCATTTTTAGGTTACATGGAGGCCACTGTTAAGGCATTTGTTGTTTGATTTAGTTTGATACATTACAAATCAATAAACGAAGGTGTTGCACAAGTTCATATGGTCAGGCAAGGAAATAAAAGCATTCTGTATGTTCCAATCCCCATACCACCACACTACTTAGTATGCCAGATAAAGATTTATGTCCTAACATACAGAATGTCAAATGCAGTATACCAAAAATACCAGGATGTTCTACTGCATCTGGTCTGAACTACAGATAAAAAAAAATATATATAGAAAAGACACACACAAGACAGTGTCCAATGGAGTGGGTGCTGGATCGAGGAAATACCTGGCAAAGTACAAACAAATACATCTGCACACCAAGTAACTCCCAAAAAATACCCTCTAATGGGAGCTACTCAGTAGGATCTATTTGTCTTCTTACTATATAATGACAAAAACTCTGTCTGTGTGTGGGTGTGTGTCTGTTCCACGTTTTTCTCTTCACTGACTTGGTCAATCCATGTGAAAGTTGGCACAGTGGTCATGGGAGGATGCAAATGAAGCAATGTTATATCAATTGGCCAAAGGGGGGCGCTAGAGCAACCGATTGAAAATGCAAACTTTGAATGGGCATATCTCATGCCCCGTATGTTGTAGAGACATGAAACGTTGCACAGAGATGCCTCTCCTCTGCGTCAGAACCCATAACTTCCAGTTATATAGATTTTCCGCCATTTTGAATTTTTTTGAAAAACACTTAAAATCATTCTCTTCCTAGGAAGTTTGACCGATCTGCATGAAACTCAGTGAACATAATCTACGGAACAATATCTAAAGTTCCCTCTTGGCAAAAGTTGGAAAACTTACTAAAACTGAGCTTCTATAAGGCAATGAATATTACGGAGGGCGTGGCTCATCACATAAAGGTGTATAACATCTCAAGGTTTTCACCCATCACCACGCAACTTTGTAGGCATATGACCACACATAATCTGAGGGGACCCCTCCATTATTGACCCCATCAAACAAAATGGGGGCGCTAGAGAGCTAATTTCTTATCTAGGCCTAACTGCCATATGGATTTTTACTAAACTTGGTAGATATGTAGAATAGGACGCCTCAAGGTGACTGGAGAAATTTAACTCTAATTGGCAACTGGGTGGCGCTACAACAACAGAGAAATGCTTAAAAATGGCTAAAATGCGACCGATCACTGTGGCTCCCCCTGTGGCCGAATGTCTGGGGTTTTTTTTGGTATGGTATGGTATGCTGTACATAATCACGGAAACTGTCAGTGTGTCATTCTGTCTGTCCCACGTTTTTCTACTCACTGACGTGGTCAATCTATGTGAAACTGCACATAGGCATTGAGGATTGGCATAGGTAGAAGGTGACAAAGCTACAAATGGGTATGGACTAGTTTCTACTAATTCTGACCCACATTTCTCTGCGCAGCGGAAGATTCATCACGTCAACCGAACTGCAAACAGATGACAGCTTGACATCTCATTGACGCTGTCAGAAGCCACACTGACAGATGACAGCACATTAAAGTGACTGATGACCAGTCGAACAGTACTAATAGGAATATTCATTTTTTAAGGGAGCAGAATACCAATAAACATTACCAACAACAAGAGGACAGAACTATCTAAATAACAACTACAGAGATATGCACATGTAATTTTACTGTCATGAATATAATATGTTAGAATCTACAATGTATGCAGGTATAACTTAGAAGTTAAAACTACACACATTGCAAAGTAACAACAGCAGAGCTCTCCGGGTTGACCTTCGTCTCTGGTGAGCTTGGTGAATGGCGTATTGTTTTATTCCCGAGGTAACTGATATATGAGCCAGAGGGTCACAGTTCAGGGTGCAATATTATCACAAAGTAGCATGTCCCAGTTGGGTGCAAACTGCATGTAACAGTATGTACTTTGTAAGGACAGCAGCATTAGTAAAAATAAAAATAAAAAGTGTGAGATTTGGAACACAGCTATTGTGTTAAACTATCGGCTAGGAAAACAACAACAGCTCACAAACAGAAGTGGAGGAAGTATTTAGATCCTTCACTTGAGTAAAAGTGGCAAGACTGTGAAAATGCTCCTTTACAAAGAAAAGTACGGCATTGAAAACTTACTTAAGTACGATATTAGAGTGCAGTAGAAGTATAAAATGGAGTTACTCAAGTAATGTACAAGTACATCAAATTTGCGCTTAAGAACATCCGTCCATCCATTTTCATTCGCTTATCCAGGGCCAGGTCATAAGGGGCGACGAGACCTCTCCCCAGTGACGCTTTCCAGCTCCTCCTGAGGGACCCCAAGGCATTCCCTGACCAGATGAGATATGTAATCCCTCCAGCATGTTCTGGGTTTGCCTCTGGGCCTCCTACCAGTTGGACGTGTCTGAAAAACCTCTAACCAGATGCGCTCAGGAAGCATCCTGATCAGATGCCAGAACCAATTTAACTGGCCCCTTTCGACGTGAAAGAGCAGCGGCTCTACTTCGAGCTCCCTCATATGTCTGAGCTCCTCACCCTATCTCCAAGGCTGAGTCTAGCCAGTCTCCGGAAGAAACTTATTTCAGCCGCTTGTATTCACAATTTTTATTCTTGTGGTCACTACCCAAAGCTCATGACAATGGTTGAGGGTCTGGATGTAGATGGACTGGAAAATCAAAAGCTTCGCC
Organism: Epinephelus moara; assembly: GCF_006386435.1. Taxonomy (NCBI): domain Eukaryota; kingdom Metazoa; phylum Chordata; class Actinopteri; order Perciformes; family Serranidae; genus Epinephelus; species Epinephelus moara. Next base: position 38,743,551 of record NC_065521.1, on the reverse strand, counting down.
CTCCAGCTGAGCTCCCTCCTAACCACATCAATCCCACGCAGCACCAGCACCAGCACCAGCACCAGCACCAGCCTATCCATCTCATGCTCCACTTTACCCTCACTCGTGAACAAGACCCTGTGAACTCTTTTGCTTGAGGCAGTAACTCTCTCCCAAAGGGGCAATCTAGCGTTTTCCAGCAGAGAACCATGGCCTCAGACTTGGAGGTGCTGACTCTCATAACAACTGCTTCACACTCGGCTGCAAACCACCGCAGTGCAGGCTGGAGGTCACTGATGAAGCCAACAGAACCACATCATCTGCAAAGAGCAGAGGTGCAATTTGGAGGTCTCTAAACCAGACACTTCCCCCTGGTTGAGCCTTGAGATTCTCTCCATGAATTTCAAGAACAGAATCGGTGACAAGGGACGACCCTGGTGGAGGCCAGCATCCATTGAAATCATGTTTGACTTTCACCAAGCATGCAGACATGGCTCTCTCTTTGGTTATACAATGATCGGATGGCTCATTGCAACGATCCCCGTACCCCGTATTCCCGCAGTATCCCCCACAAGACTCCCTGGGGGGAGAGCAGCACTTGGGTACAGTAGCAATCAAAATTATTCAACCCCCATTGCATATTAGGCTTATTGGAAAAATGTACAATTTTTCAGCTGTTTGCAATAAACAAAGTAGACAAGAACAGTTGAAATAGTTTAGTAAAACTAATATTACCATGGGTTTTATCCAAATTCAACGCAAAATGCTACTTTTAATCACTACTGCAGTCTCAAAATTATTCAACCCCCTGTCTCAAGCACACCTGATGCAACTAATCAAAATTATTCAACCCCCTGTTTCAAGCACACCTGGTGCAACTAATCAAGGGCTTCATTAGTTCAGGTGTGCTTGAGATAGAACACATAAATACCTCAACTGGCTAGGGGTTTGTTGAGAGTGACGTTTGATTGCATGTTAGAAATATGGCTAAGTCAAAAGAATTGTCCAGAAAGTTCAGAGAAGAAATCACTGCCTTGCACAAACAAGGAAAAGGATACAAAAAGATAGAAAAAGCTCTGAATGTTCCTAGAGATACAGCTGGAAGCATAGTTCGCAAGTTCAAAGTTAAAGGAACAGTGGCTACACTACCTGGACGTGGCAGAAAGAGGAAACTATCAGCGGCTGCCACCAGATTCCTGAGGAGGCAAGTGGTCAAAAACCCTCGAGTGACTGCAAAACACCTGCAGCAAGACTTGGTGGCAGCAGGCACTGAGGTTTCAGTTTGTACAATAAGGCGCATACTAAACACTGAAGGGCTCCATGCCCGGACTCCAAGACGTACACCACTACTGACCCAAAAGCACAAGAAAAGTCGGCTCCAATATGCTCAAAACCATATAAATAAGCCACAGAAGTTTTGGAATTCTGTTCTGTGGAGCGATGAAACAAAACTGGAACTTTTCGGGCCTATGGAACAGCGGTATGTCTGGAGGAAGAAGAATGAAGCATATGCTGAAAAGAACACCCTGCCTACAGTGAAGCATGGCGGTGGCTCAGTGATGCTCTGGGGCTGCTTTGCTGCCTCTGGCACTGGAAACCTGCAGCGTGTGGAGGGCACGATGGATTCAGTCAAGTATCAGGAAATCTTAGGTAAAAACGTCATGTCATCTGTGAGGAAGCTGAAGCTTGGGTATCATTGGACCTTCCAAAAGGACAATGATCCCAAGCATACCTCAAAGTCCACCAAGGCTTGGTTTCAGAAGAAGAAATGGAAGATTCTAGAGTGGCCGTCACAGTCGCCTGACTTGAACCCCATAGAAAATCTCTAGTGGGATTTGAAGAAGGTGGTTGCAAAACGCACACCCAAGAATATTGCTGAACTGGAGGCCATTGCCCATGAGGAAGGGGCTGAGATTCCTCAGGAACGCTGTCTGAAGCTGGTGTCTGGCTATGCATCATGTTTGCAGCAGGTCATAACAGCAAAAGGGTGCTCTACTAAGTACTGAAGATGCTTGTCATGAAGGGGCTGAATAATTTTGAGACTGCAGTAGTCATTAAAAGTAGCATTTTGTGTTGAATTTGGATCAAAACCCTTGTAATATTAGTTTCATTGAACTACTTAAACAGTTCTTGTGTAATTTGTTTATTGCAAACAGCAGAGAAATTGTATATTTTGCCAATAGGCCTAATATGCAATGGGGGTTGAATAATTTTGATTGCAACTGTAAGTGTACTTTACATTCCACCACTGTTAAATATTAAACAAGATGCACAATTTGCAAAGCAAAAATGAAAATAAATCTACAAAGAAGACATTCACATGTAAACTTGGCTGTGGCTCGATGGGGGCTGGCAGGAAGTGACTTTCTCTGCGGGAAACATTAAAGCACAACGTTTCTGAGCAGTGTTTTATAGTTTGACTACTCTGACTATAAATCAAACACACATAATGTAGAAAATTGAAATCCATGCTCCGACGCTGAACTTCAAAGCCTTCCTGTGGTTGTTAGCTGTGCTGTAGCAAAGGATGTCACAGATAAAAACCACATCATTTACATACAGCAAAAGTAAATTTAACCAAAGAACTGTGCCGCTGCTTAAAGCTGATCATGTCTTCACACTCTCACACTGCTGCACTCAGCCCATGCCCTCTGGCAATCTCTTCACGGCCAATCAGAGAGATACAGGAAGCGGTGTCCAGCCACACTCCCCTCAACTCATATAAACAGCAATGACTGAGAAATCATCCTCAGACATGTGAAAAACAAGCAAAGGCTGAAAAGAGGAGGCAGAAAAAACAAAAAGCGTGGAAGCCTACGAACTGAAGATTCTTACGAGCGTGTGCCAGTGGTAAGTTACTGATTACTTTAAAAATGATTAACAGCCTGACATATCGTTTGATTCACGATGTCACAGTACAAGTATTCTATCTATTCAGATGGAAAATAGACTTTACATGGTGCGTCATGCAAATGTAAGCGTTAACAACAAAGTATTATAAGTAAGACAGGAATTTACAATCAGTTATACAGATAATTTAAAAAATAAAAATATAGAAATATGTGCACTATGCTATTATGTATACTAACACTTATATGTAAAACTTTTAAAAATATAAAATATGTGTATTATACTACAGTGCACAACACATATATATTGAAAAATAAGTATAAGAAATATGTACATTATTTGCATCACATGTTAATTATATGTAAAAGAATAGTGAAAGAAAAAGTAACAAATTAGGATACCAAAAAGAGTACTGAACCAATTTTTGTTTTTGTTTCTTGGCTTTAACTGATTTAATTTGGTCATTTTAAGGCTCAGCATCTGACTGCGCAGCAACTTAGATCTGTGAATGATGCTTTTTTTTGTTTTGTTTTTTATTACTCGAGGTTCAGAATTATTGTCGCCATCTGTTTTAACGCTTACACGTGTTCACACTCCAGTCCTCATTTGACCATGGGGTCAAACTAATAAAATATGTCTTTCCCTGTCATTGCTAACTGGACTTGGGGACAGGAAGGAAAAGGTGTGTGTGTGTGAGTGTTTGTGTGTGTGTACCATCAGGCAGGCACAACAAAGACAGTTGGCAAAGTACACATTCCATGGGCGTAGATGTGTTGCAGGAAATCCCACTCCCATTCCCGGAGGACCTAAATAGAAACACACGAACGGACACAAATAAATACAGAGAGAGAAACAGACAGACAACACACTGAAAAACTAGTTTACCTACGTAATAACACGTAAGTGCAGAAACATCCATCACTAAAACTTACATTTATGTCGTTTTATGACACTTAGACTCTTTCATTTAGTGGGTTCTTTATAAAAAGGATTCTGATCTGATCTAATAATTTGGGCTGCGCCAAATAGATTTGAAGTTTTAAAGCTTCATTCATAACGTTGACATTCAAATTCTAAATCATTCGAATGCTGCATTTTTTTTTAATGTCTGTAAGACCACATCATTTTGATGTTGCGATAACACTTCTGGGTAGACAACAAGGAAACCACTTTTGTTTCCTTGGTAGACAGGTGGCAATTGTTTTGAATCTTGGAGATTTGTGATGTCAGCAAACTTGCTTTCTTCTGTTGTTATTTTCAGCTCTAACTGTAAAAAGATATATAATTAAACATGGTGGTCTGAAGCACAGAAGCTAAGTGATGTACAGCTGTGGACGGAGGCTGCGGTAAACATACTTTAGCCACCTAAAAAAATCAGTATCAATTTAAGTGTATGCAATATTAGAAGTGTTTTCACCACTGTACCGTCCACACTAACTAATTGAGGCAGCCGTAGACGAGCATCTACCATGTTCTAAGATGACTGTTTATGTCAGTCATTTGTCTGGGTCTGGTGGTTTTGAGATAACGGCTTCAGTTCCCCGCGGGGACAGGGCTGTCTGAAGGCAGGGTACAGTGGTGAAAATATTCTAAATACAGCCTACACCAAAACGGATATGGATGTTTTTCAGTGGGCCTTTTTTAGGAAGCTAAAAACTAACTAATTAAAGGAAGGTTTCCTCATTAAATGTATGTGACACAGGGTTTGCTACCTGGAAGATACTGTTAACAAATATTGTGATTTGGTCTATTAATACTTTTTAAACCTGGTATTTCTGCATGGATGCATATAAAAATTAGGCTAAACTAGGGCTGGGTGATACGTCCTCAAAATGATATCCCAATATTTTTTATGATGTAGCTCGATACACAATATATTGCTCTATTTTTAAATCTCCTCTTCATCAGTGCCAGGACTGGGAAACAAAATCGAACATACTATTTTTGACCACACACCCTCTCTGATGCAACAAAGTTGTAGGGATGTGTATGTTTTTTTGTTTTTTTTGTTTTTTCAGAAAATGTTAACTTTAATATTTTTTTATCAGTAATCGTCTTTAAAACGGGGAAAAACACCATTTATGCCAATCACGATACAGCGATATCCAAAAGCTAAGACGATATAGGGTCTCATATGTCGATGACGACAGCCCAGCCCTTGGTTAAACTAATACTATTAGTATTTCGCTATTTGTAGAATTAAATTCCATTGGTGCTGCGTAGGATTGTGTCTGACTCGTCTGATCCAAACATTGACAATACCTCTAGTGCTTTGTAAAGTCCAAAAGTCAGAATGGAGTAAAAAAGTTTGATGTAATCGTTTCAGAATTCACAACATGTTTTTCTCTACTGAAATATTCTGATTTAGTCCATTCTTGTCGGCATCTAGTCTTTGGGGCGGCAGTAGCTTAGTCCGTAGGGACTTGGGTTAGAAACCAGAAGGTCGCCAGCGCAAGTCCCTGTCCACACCATATATGGAGTGTGGACTGGTAGCTGGAGAGGTACCAGTTCGCCTCCAGGGCACCTCCGAGCCAGACACCAAAACCCCAACTGCTTGGGGCGTCTGTCCACGGGCAGCCCCCTCCCTCTGACATCATTTAATGCATGTCTACATTCTGTTTGTGCATGTGTGTGTATTTCGGGTCTGTGTTTAAATGAGAGCAGAGTGAAAAAATAAATTTCCCTTCGGGGATTAATAAAGTATTTCTTCTTCTTAAAAACAACATTTTCACGGCCATCAAAAACTTCGCTTGACAAACACGAAAGGAAGCACACACTTAACAGGGAGGTCTACCAGCAGTCTGGTAAGGACTGTTGATTTATTACAAAAAAAGCACTAACTCTTTTATTCCAGTAAATTACTTTATTTAAAGTGAGTATTTAGTGGGGGATTTTTTCCTTTTTTAAAGATGATGATGTCATAATAAATTATGACAGACAGTCAAAGCTTCACTTGAAAACCTCAACAGAAGCTTCAAATGTAATAAAATAACATTTGGTACAGCCTTTACAATAATTTTATACATTCTTATATTTGCCTGAGGCGTTCCTCACAGTTGATGTAGATTGCAGAGCATCTGTAATCTCAACAGAGGGCAGCATTTATTTTCAAAATGCCAGACATGCATGTTAAGTGACGCTTTGTTGCAATGCAAAGTGATCTGCGGCCCGAGTCACTGAAGAGTTCAAGGTGTCAACAGCCTTTATTTAATCTCTACTATAATGAGATGGATCTTTTTGAACTGTACAATAAGCTCTGAACGTAAAACAAGGTCATCCGACATTGCAGCAGCACTAATGAGCTTTCATGTCATGTTTTCATCCCGTGCCCTTTCAGGGCCACGGAACAATTAATATCCTTCAATTTTTGGGCTTGGCTTTTCATAAATAAAGAGAGAGATCACAGTCATCCAGTGTAGGCTTTTATGTTTTCTTCAAATCCATAAATCCGTTTTTCTCAGTGATGTGCCACTATGCACACAAGACAATCAAGACAGTCATTGTGTCAGATACTATCAGACAGAGAGTAGCAATGTGCTCCTCCTTATCAGCTGAACTATCGTATTTACATTCCCTCAGGAGGTCATAAGAAAGAAAACTGGATTCCTTCATTGTGAACAGTCTTAATTTGACTTTGTAAAGTCCCTGTGAGGCATTTGGAAGAGACAGAGAGTCACACAAGTTTCGCCGGAGCACAGAAAACTTATCAGCCACACTTGAAACGGAATTTTCTCTTTGGTTTGATTGCTTGGTTATTTTTAATACTGGCTTTTGGAACTGCTGTGACTAGAGCATCCTCATGATCCATCTCGGAGGTAAGAAGTTAGTTTTTTTTCCCCAGAGAGATTGTAGTAGAAGTGCCTCGCAGCTGCTTCAAAGTAGAGGGCGTGCAATGTAGCTCCTGTTATGCAATTGAGACAAAGGAGGGTGGCGAATCAAAGTGAACTGAGCTCTGTAAGCTTTTGGCATTCACTCAACACACATGCTAATAGAGTACCGGTCTGAGAATGGAGCAGTAATGCCGAAAACAGAGGCAACATACAGGAGCAACAGGTGCTGGACTTTTAATAACATTGCACAGTTCCAACAAACTGCCCTCCTACATGTTTCCAGCTGGAGGAACAACCGACCCAAAGCACGGGAAGCAGGAAAGAATGGGTGTTCTTGTCTGTGTGTGTCTTGTGGAAAGCCATGGCAAACTGACTCAGGCACTGAGGTCAGTACAGGAAGGGCAGCTCTGCACTGGAACAATAGCAGGGATTTAAACAAGTCTTGCATAACGTGTCCAGGCTGCAGGACACAGTTAGAACTGGAGGTGCACTGAGAAATAAAGTTAAAGAGAGGGTCCCCTTGTACATGTTCGACAGTTCGCACATCTATTTGCTTTGCTTCTACCAATTATCAACCAACAGGAATGACACATGCATTCACGTTTCTTTCTTAGCTCTTAAAGAAGCTAGGCTAATTACTCCCCTGTTTTTTGTTTATTTCACACAGATACTGTTCAAGCCTATATGGAGGACTTGGTCGAATCCATCTGTTCCCCACCAAGACGTTGCACACCGGAGATAGGGGATGTAAGTCATCTGCTTCTACACTACAACACAAATAAAGACGGTAAAACATCAGACCAAGGCATCAGGTCTGAGAAAGAGACTAGCAGCCTCTTTATAAAACAATGTGTAGGATCCACACTAAAAATGTACATACAGACAAAAGCCAAAAATGGCCTGCTCCGCACCAAAAAATATTAGACAGTTTCTACAATCAGGCTTCCATTTCACCATCTGCTTTGCCAATTTCCCATCTCCAAAATGTTCGTAAGCATGGGTTAAAGTTTCTCCCATCAAGTCTGTTTTTATAAATCACAACCACTTGGAAGTGGCGTACGCCTCTTTCAGGCCTTGTTTTGTGTGTACGTTATGTTCATAACTGAGGGCCTAGGACTGGATACGGGTGCTCAGTACCTTTAAGGTATCAACTGAAATAACCAAGTACCAAGACTATCAAAGATTCTCCAGTCAAATGACGATTTTGTCTCAGATCAAGAAAAAAATGATTATTTGTATGGAACTGCTTGCAGCCAATCACCGCAAGCATTCTTCGATTAAATGTGACACAACGCTACATAGTCTGTGGTGTGGTGAAGTTGTTCCTGGTGTCGTTGACGAAGTTAATTTAACGTGCCGATAAGCCACCAAACTTAATGCTTCCGTTCATATGGTTGTAAAATGGTAAATGGACTGTACTTGTATAGCGCCTTTCTGGTCTTCTGACCACTCAAAGAGCTTTCACACTACATTACATTCACACACTGGTGTCCGAGGCTACCATACATGGTGCCACCTGCTACTCAGTAACCATTTAAACGCATTCACACACCGATGGAACAGCCATTGGAGGCAATTTGAGGTTCGGTATCTTGCTTCGATGCTTTGACATGCGGACTGGAGGAGCCAGGGATCGAACCACCGATCTTCCAATTGGTGGACGACTCGTTCTTCCTCTGAGCCACATCCACCCCCAATGGGTATTGAACAAAAAGAACAAACTAGTATCAAATAAAGTACTCTACTGGCATTGGTAACACTTTAAGAGTACAGGTACTGCAACGCATTCTCACCCCAAATTGTCAAACACCGCAACTTTGTCAGTGGACTTTCATGTCTAAATATCACATGCTAAATACCCCCCTGCACCTGCTGTTGACGTCCCAGGACGGCATGTCAATTTAAGTTTGTTAAATGCATTGTGTCTTTTCAAAATACACTTCCATTTTCACTGGAATTGTACAGTTTGTACAGTTTCTACTCTTTTTCAAAATACACTTACAACATAAGCTAAACACTTAATTTTTATGTTTATTTCCTTGTACAACAAAAGTACATAGTTAGGCTTCAAAAAACATCATGGTTTGGCTTAAAGCTCATATGGGAAGTGAAAAGCTCGGTGAAAGTTCGGGGTATGATGGACCCATCCATGTCCCCTAACACCCACCCTATACTCTTGGGACTTTCCTGTTCTTTATATTACGTCGTTGCCAGTCGTGTTACAACCTGACGCTGCCTGGCAGTGTATCATATAGCTGCAAAAGGTGCCTTTGTGTGTCAGTATCTGACAACGAAATCACTGACAAGGCTGCAATATTTGACAGGTTGGAAATGAGAACAGACTGTGCATTGGTGCTGCTATCACACTTTTATAAATGATACCCAGAGAAAGACGAGGCTACATCAAGATGCATTCTCAGCTGAACGTTACAGCCGCTGGTACACTGTAGAGTTATGAGTTTTATGAATCTATAAACCAGTAATGGGTATATAAGAGTTTAACACCTGTGCAAAGGACAAACACCTGTCCTCACACTGAGAACTAGAACTGAAAGAAACTACTGACGAGAGACATCAAGTGCTGTTCTCCAACTCAACTGCCCTTGAAACAGTTTATCTGTATATCCATGTGCCTGCAGACCTGGCTGAGTCAGACAGCTGGACAACCTGATAAGTGTGTGTGCAGAGTTCTGCAGCTCCACTATAGGCTCCTCTAAACTACAGCACTGAACAAACTAGACCGTACAGTGCCTGCGTGGAACACAATGCCTCCTTTAATAACCTTGACCCAGTCTTGTGAATTTACAGCGCCAGGTGAAGTGCTGAACAGGTCTTTTATGATCCTGTGAGCCTGTTGAGCGTTTGTGTGGTTTCATTCAGATTTTCATCACAGGAATTTACTTCAGGTTAAGTTTAGGTGAAGATGTAAATTAATAACACAGGATGAAGTCAGGTAATTTGATAAAAGTCTACCTTACTTAAAGAACTTGCTGTGGTTCTCTGCTACATTTCTATAAAGAAAATATGTTGCTGAGTGAAATATTTTATACTTTGAACCTCAAAACTCATCAAGAATCCCTCCCTCACTCCAATGACATGTTCAGACATTTCTTTTTTAAATGGTAAACCCATTTATCAGTTTAGTCATTAATTCATCAAATCTTTAATGTAACGTATTCATCAAAAATGACCCTCCAACTTTTCTGCCATGCTTGTTTTTTTGCTGCCTGTTTCCTTAGTGCCATGTTGTCTACAATAACTCTGGACTGTCGTGACTGATAAACACTCAATGCATCATCTTAAATATTTTTTAAGTGACAAAAATGTGATGTGACAGGGTGGCACACAACAGCATAGTAATGATGGTAGTCATGATTTTATGGCACCTATAGTAGCCTAGATACATGCTGGGTTCACATCAGAAAAATATCTCCTTTTAGCTTAATTTCTTTGTCCCATTTTACCTGAATACATTAGGTCTTCACTAAAACACTAAAGAGCTAATGTTAGGCTATAAACAAACAACACCACGATCATGTTACTTCATCATCACCACCACAACGAGGCTGTAAAACCGTTTCTGTGATGACGTTCTGTAGTCTCATTTAGCTTCTTGATAGCAATCATCTGTTTTAAGACACATAAAAGCATCAAAATTCATTAATGGGGTATTAATTGATGTATTTTATATCAAGCTAAACGTGAAAGTCTCTTCAGTTTGTGTTAACCACAGAATAGTGGTCTGCCATATCATCTCGTTCATCATAATACCGGTATAATTTTTAATATTGCATGAAAAATTCAGAACGTGATACTCGCGATATTTCGACTTGTTGACCTATTGACGTCATACTGTTACCCACGGCAACAACAAGCATGGCTGAGTGCGAAATTATTACCGACTCTGCGGTTGTTCCAAAAAGAGGAGCAGCTTCAGTAGTGTGGAATAAACTGTGGCGTCCTGAATGTTTTATGAGCAGCCCCGGACTTCTCAAACTCTTTTAGTGATTTACTGCTCAGAGGGAACTCATTCAGCGGCTCCTCTGGCAGCAGCACAGCGTCTCTCCCTCTCCTCTCTCACCGTGCACACACGGGAGTCGGTGTCGTCAAGTGATTTTGTCATATAATCGCGGCTCGACAAAAAACTACATAAATATGACTGTGTGATAGTTGTGGTATCACTACAGGTAACAGGTTACAGCGTGATGATGAGGGGATAAATGGCAGTGCATAATGGTCCAGGTGGAAAAAAACAACTCAATCATTTAGGATTTTACTAAAAGAAGGAAATCAGCTTTTGATTTATATATATAGATCCCAGGGGATATTTTTTGTATTTGGGAGCTGTTCAAATGTTTAATTTGTTGTAGATTTTATTTTGTTGAACTTGTAACAGAATCTGAATCTCACTCTGAGTTACTGTTGTTGTTTACAAACTAAAGAAATGAGAGATCATTTTTACTGAGTATTTGAAGGCAAACTGTTGACATGTAAAACTGTATCACTTATTTTGTGGCAATACTGTTTTCTTAAATTAATAATACAATATTTTTTACTAATTTTTCATATCGTCAAGAATATGGTTATCGCAAAAATACCCTTAAATATCGCGATATTATTATATGGCCATATCGCCCACCCCATCTTGCACCACTCTATTATCAAAAAAGAGAAAGAGTAAGTGTAAGAGACCAGTGACTTACTGACTCTTTGCTCTGCCCATTTTTGTTATCTCAGACCAATCACAATGGTTGTTTCATGTAAAGGACATTAGAAACAATGCTCGGACATGTTGGTGATTGGCTGCTGAAATGCCCAGGATGCACCTGATGTCCCACATTACCTGACTTAACCCTAATGCTGTAACATAGTGATTAGTCATTCTGTGCCTATGTAAGGACTTGATCTACCACTTTATAACCATATCTGTGCAACAGGCAATAAATAAAATCTGTATAGTTTAAGTCTGATGACACAGACACATTTTCTGTTCACTAGAACAAAATGTACAGTGTGCACCTGCCCACTAACACAGAGTGCATCAGTGTCAACCTGAGTAAATCAAACGCCATTAATTGGGCGGTAAGAATGCCAGAGGAGGCCGTCTCTCTCTCTCCCTCTGATGACTCCGTGTTTCAGTTCCTTGCCAAAGCCCAAAGAGCGCACACACGCAACTCAGCAGTGCGCCTGTGCTTCGAGGGATGGCTGAGGACTACACACTCCGTCCTCACTGAGGCACACACACGTCTGTCGAGACAGCAGGTCTGGGTTTGGATGCAGGGACAATCCTGACTGGATTTAATAGGACAAAATGCGGAGTCCGGAGGCGACAGTGTGGCCGCGGTGCGCCGTCGGTGCACAGTAAGGAGCGAGTGACGGGTCGGTGTGAATAATGTCTGGAGCTGCTGAGTGTGTGTGCAGAGCTACTGACTGGGAAAGTTGATTGTCGGTTGTTTGGATCTGAGACAAGATGCATCTGTTTCGGAGTCACCATTACCAAGTGTTCCCGGACCGCTCCTCCGTGGAGACACCGACCATACGAGGCATCAGCTGGGTATGCTGCTTTACTGTTTACTTTAAGGGAATAACTGCGGAGTGGCTCATTATCAACAGGAATTAGTGCTCTGTACAGTGGCAAACCATGATGATCAGGACATCTGAGTGATGTCAATACTCCAGTGATCATCTTTATGTAACTTATTACCAGCCTTATATTGTCTGGTGCCTTTTAAAGTAATAAGAAGAGACCTTTTTGTTGCGTTAATGCAGAAACTTTGCACATCTTGGACTTAATGACAAATTAAAGACATTAAAGAAAAATGAAAAGTAAGCAGGTAAGCTGGGACTGTTTGCACAAAACATCTTAAGTTTTCTCCTTAAGTATGACACTAAGGCTTAATTTCTCCTTAGCTGAAGGACAGAATCCCTTAAAAGGTTTCCTCAGTTAAGGAAAAACTCATTTACTGCGTTTAAAGAGATTTTACAGCAGTAAAAGTTTCCATGGAGATTGTTTGTTTGCTTGGACTCATGCCTGTGACGCCTGTTATCATCTCATGAAGTGGACTTATAATTAGATAGTGAAAAATGGCAGAAGAAAAGACAAAAAAAACACATTGGTCAGAGGAGGAAAAGATTATACCTCTGGAGGAGTACAAACAGCACAAACTACATGGTAAATTTGATCCCTGAATACCAGAAAACAAAATGACTGTAGGAAGAAATTGCAACAAAAGTTATTTCAGTCAAATCTTTTGTGTAAAATCACCATAAACTCAGTCATGTGGCAGTTAAGACAGAGTCAGAGGTACCTTGGGTTTTTGTGTTTTTACCTTGCTTTGGTTGCTAAGGTTCTTTGTCTAGAGATTCCTTAAGAATAAGATCAAGACAAGGAGAAAACCATAAATACTTAAGTAAACATTTTAAGAACATCTTAAGGAGAAGACTTATGCAGGATTAATACTTCTGCATCAACTCGACGCAGTCTATTTTTTTTTTTGTAAGCTGAAACCATTTCCCTCGGTGGAAACAAAGCTTTTATTTACTTTAATTTCACACATAAGAAACAATAAATTGTGAAGACAATAAAGCCTCCACAAAAATAACATTTTAAGTCTTGTGTGTGATTTATTCTAGCTTCATATGAGCAGAGGAAATCTCTGTTCGTCGCTAGGCTAATTTATACAATGTAAAACCATACACTTGTACTAATAACGTTAGCATGTTATATGTGTTTTAAAACGTGTTTAGTGTAAGACAGTTGTTTTGTCAGTGAACCTTGTGAGTTGTTATGGAGCCGAATTATGTAACATTACCTTTGTTAAGTGTTGCTGTTGTCCCTGGCTTCATATGAGTAGAGAAAAAGTCTGCTAGCTACTAGGCTAATTCATACAATGTAAAATGCCTTAGGCTTGCGCTAAAAACATTAGCATGTTGTATTTGTGGGGAAAATGCGTCCAGATAAAGACAAGTGTTTGTCTGTGAATGCTGCGAGTTATAGTGAAGCTGATTTGTGTACTTGTGGTTGAAATTGTCTCTATTAAGCCATGTTAAATGTGTGTTTAATGTGAGTTTGGAAACAACTAAACTTTACAGCACTTCACAGAAACCCCACCACCGACTATTTTTTTGGAGGTGTAACTGCAGTGACACAGACACACCACCACACAAGTTTAAATGCTCACAACGGTGTAGGCCATGTACGTAGGGTCTGCCGCACAAGTTTAAATCCTCCTTTAAAGGTGTTTTGTGCAACCAATTTTATTTTGAGGACACCTTAACCAGGACTTTAAGGAAAATCTTAACTGAAGGTGTTTTGTGCAACTGGCCCTTGATTCTTAAAAGCTAGTATAATCATAATTTGCAGTGCAAATTGGTGTCTATTGAGTGTCTGACACATGGTGGCTTAATTGCCCTAAAAGTCCTAGTTTTTGTTAAAATGACAACCACCTTCCGGCATACAATGAAACAGCATCTGAGACATTTTATGCTGAAACTCAGCAAAATGGATGTAAAAATGGGGTTTAGTTTACCTCCCTTTCTCTCACATCCACTATGACACAGTTCAGGTCCCCCAAAAACAGCAGCTTGCAGCTATTTCAAGAATGCTTCCAGAGCAGATCTCTCTATTGTTTTAGCAGTTTGGGTGTGGGGACACAAGAAGTCTTTTTTTATTAAACTCAGGTTATAAATAGTGTATTGTTTATTGTTCACCTTCACCACCACATCCCTGTTCAGTTTACAGAAGAGTTCATGGAAGAATGAACAAAGGGGAGGTTTTGTCTCCAGGTCACAGGAAGACACAGAACAGTGAGGCTCTAAATTTACTCGACTTTTTAAGAATCAATAGGTCAAAGATGACTGTAAATCTCCACAGACTGCTTCCTGAACTTCCTGTCCTTATCAGCCAAATATCAATGTCACGTAAAGCAGCACAAAAAGGTCAAACTACAATGACACTATGTAATTACATGACACAATACAGTACAACTGACAATTATGTTTTGGATCTGGCACACCGGTTTTGGCACTCGACAACCTGATCTTAATAACCGCCCGATATAAAGTGCTACACGTATTCTCAAATGTCACAGGAGTGGTTAAACTTGTCACTCGACCAAGTTGGTTTGTGTTTACTCTGGTTATCTTATACATTATAAATTACACAATAGCTCTTCCACAGAGATGTCCTCACCAGGCCAGTTACAAGATTTACACAAAAGTGTAAAGTTCAGGTTGACAACATACTAAAAAACACTCTAATCATAAAATGGACACATGTACACATGGTCATTCCTAAGGGGAAGATTCATTTCATAATTGCACACTACATCTTTGGCTTGATAGTAATCAAAGCTGCAGAGTGTAATTCATTTAGATCAGTAGTTCATTTAGGCCTGATACCAACAATGAGCACACTTTAACTTGCACTGAGGCATTTGCTAATTCCCTCTCTGACCTAATGCTGGCAAATACCTCTTAACTGGGGCAAAACTGAGCTCTGTCTTTATTAGGAGATGCCAGGACATCAGCTCCCTGTCCTTATTGCTCTTTCATGCCAGTGCTGAGACATGGAGACAAAGCAGAGCAAAATACCTCACATTCAGAAAGGTTTCTTATTGCGTCTGTCTGTCCACAGGCCTGGAAGGACACTGGTTATTCCACATTTTTTTGTCTACTCAGGGGGCACATGTGCCATTTATGGTGTAACTGGATGTATGGAGTCATACTCAGTCATATACTTTAATTGGAATCAATCATAATATGTGATCAAGTTTTTTCACCCACAGTAACAGTGGGAGCTAATGCCTTTTTTTATGACCAAGTTAAAACAACTGGCAATGTGCCATTCAGGCTACAATCATGTGACACAGCTGGCTGCACAGCACACCAGACAAAACATGCCACAAAGTCTGTCTGCAGAGTGACTGGAGATACCTAACAGATGGATATCAGTGAGGTGATGTTGAGAAGCGTCCTGATCAATATTGACAGCAGCTGTACATGTGAACGTGAGCTATGCCATGTGATTACTTTGCATATTTTACATTTTGTACACAAACAGAAACTCACGTGTTATATAAAAGTACCCTTCCCATTCAGTAAATATTTGTCCTGGCAACCCCATGATGAGACAAAAGTGAGATGTGGTGCCTGTAAATCAGTTTTCATTCATGGTGTGAGGGTTTCAGTCATGTCACTGAGTACACAAGCTACCAGAGAGAAATACTGGATCTTAGTTGCTGCCTTGAAAGTGGCCTTAATACCTCTCTGGGTTAAGTTAACTGAAAGCATGTGCATGTGGAATACAGGTGGACGACGGTATCTACAAGTGGATCATAAACACATAACAACCATGCCTCAAAGAGGAAACAGGCCAGAATACACACACACACACACACACACACACACACACACACACACGGGGATGCCGAATAATCAGTGGCAACATTTTCCTGCACAGTCTACCACACTGAACACATACCTGTTCTCCTCTGTGTGCTGTCATACTGCTCAGTCCCCCGGTTATATGCGCTGTCACTTTCAGCAGTGGGGTTTGAGCAATTTCACCACGTTATCTCGTTGCTTTCATGTTTGGTAATCCTTTCAGAAAGATGTTTAATATCCAAAAAGTTTGGTCCTGGCCAGGCAGCATCCCCGCCGAATATTAATACACAGCGGAAGCAATTAAAGCGTCTACTTTAACAAGCTAGCAGTTAGCCATTTTGTCACGAAGAACCACTCAACGTTAACTGTGATTATTTTTACCAGAGGTTTGGTTTATGGCGATATCCGGCGGCCGGTGGGCACCGCGGTGTTTCATCTCGGGTTTTAACTCAAAACAATGACTTTTAATTTGTGTTACTGACGATAAAAACATCGTTAATGGTGACTACAGTTAGCTAACATCTTTAACAGAAATACAAACTTCTGACAGCACCGAATTAATTACGTCAACTTGACAAACAGCCAATCATGTCGCAGAGGGGCAAGAGGCAATCAGACACACCTGGGTCTGCACCATTACGACGCCGGTGTACACCATTTAACGCAGTGGTTCCCAACTGGTGGGTAGCGGTCCAGAAGTGGGTCGTGGTGCCATTCTGAATGGACTGGAAGTGACTCGCAAACGTGTCAACTTTGTAGAAAAACACACTTTATTTTAAAGTACAGTTAATTAAGCACAGAGCTTTTATTTTGAAGTGCCATTTCCTGCTGTAGAGAGTGCCGAAGTCACGCCCCTTCCGGTGAAGCTCATGGGACCTTAGATCGGAAAAAATTTCAGTGGGGAGGCCAAGCTGATAATATTGCTCTCCTCATTCACTGCCATTCATATTTTTTCCGATCCAAGGTCCCATGAGCTCTACCGGAAGGGGCGTGACTTTGGCACTCTAGAGTGAGCGACTAAAAGCCCCGTGTCCACCGAGCAGTACGGTGCGATACAGTTCAGTTCGATACCCTTTTTTCCATTTCCACTGCCAAAGATTGTGGCTAGTTTTGAGGCTCATGTAACCACTGTTCATACCGTGGAGAGTTTTATTAGTCGACTGTAACTGTGACTAAATTAAAATATGCTTTTCTGCCTCTCACAGCAGCTGGAGTCGGACTCTTTTGTCCGACTTTATCGACTGGGCCGACTGCCGGAGACTTTTAAGGTGGAACGTTAACCTGTAATGTTACTCAATGCATGAGTTGATGACGTGAATCCATCAACACACCTTAAATTTCACTGTAACAACTTTGACCATCACTTTAGTTTTTATATGACATACACTTTTAGTAATGAGTGGATCTTCATGCATTTATATATATTAAAGTTACCGTAGCTGGCAGATCCGCTGCTAAATTTCAGTGGCGAGAGCAGCTTACATGTCACCATTACCACTTGGCCCATACAAACACAATCAAGTCGGGAGCAATGGATAAGACAGAGAACTGATGAACGTCACTCAGTCTTACATAAAATCATACTGTGAACATTATTGTCCACAGGTAATTGTTTTTCAAATAGAAAGGCGACCATGCCTTTTGCCCTGTAGGCCAATAATTATGTTTGTCAGCTGACAGTAACGTGGTTCCTGACTCCACCAACCTTTGGGCATGCCCACTGATGTTTTCCCACACTCTAAGCACTTGACGTGGACGTGAGCTATTCACACAAACCTGCCTGAGACAAGAACAATGACACAATGAAACACAATTTAAAGGGGAAAAAAGCTGAGGCTGAAGTCAGGGTTTTATTCGGAAACAAGTGCTGTTACTCCTTTGAGGCTAGGAAAAGACTTGTAAGACGTTTTTATTGGTTCTGGATTATGGTGATTTGTTGTACATGAAGGCATCTGCACATTGTTTGCACGGTAGAGACTGCACATCTGGGCATTGCAGTCAATCATGGCAGACCATTTTAAAGTATTTTGAGACAAAAATCTATAGAATCAGGAGTTCTGATTGATTGATTGTGGGCTGCACAGGAAAAGTGACTTTTTATTACAAACTAACTTCCTAATGACATTTTTGTATGCCACCTTTTATGTCATACTATGAGATTGTTAATGGCATATCCCACTATACATTGACTTTTTATGACATTTTACTGCACAAAATACTTCATAATCAACAGCGATTTCATAACAGTCATATTACATTCTAGTTTTCCACCTTTTTTATACTTTTTATTTGTGAACATTTTTTACATTTAATAATAAGTAATACTAATAAGTACAGAGGCAAAAGAAAAATAAAAGTCAAGGCAAATTTTCCTAATGTAAAGTACGATATCACATATGGTTCATACAATAATCATGTGAGATCTGTCTTACTGGCTGAATAAACATAGCATCATCTCCACTGTTTTTCTCCCAATTCTTTTTGAAGTCATATGGAGTAGGTCATCTGTTCCAGATGATTGAAGTGTTTAAACAGTATTAACAAAAAGACTAGCAGTGGGGCAGTTTATCTGGAGCCAGTATTTTGCAATGGCCTTTTATACTGGCTTACAGTAAAATCTTTAGTAGATAGGTGTCATCTTTACTGAGTTTGTCAGGTATATGTCCAAGATAAAGGGAAGTGGATGTTGTACCAATATTAAAACCCAAAGTTTTTTAAATGATTGTTGCCATTTCCTTCCAGAAAGTCTGAATGGAAGGACAAGACCAAAAAGCATATTTGACTATCAGAGGAGGGATGTGTCCTCTTCAGTATATTATTATAATTACTACTAGATTCTATCCAGCCACTGACTTTAAATGGTATAGGCTAATAATGACACATAAGCAACGTCATACGACATCATGCATTCATCCAGAATTATATCCGTTTCTAAGTTACTGACTACCACTAAAACCCCAAACCCTACTTTTTTCTGTTATTAGCAGGTTGCCCCAAATGACCCGTCACCTCTATGAATATGTGTAGCCTTCACGGCAGCAGGTTTAAATTAGGGCTGATCTGACTCTTGTATGTGCAGAGAGTAAGAGACTCTCAAGAACTAATGTATAGTTACATTTTTGTATGTGTTACAACAGCTGCAGTTCATTCAATCTTTAAATGGTTAGGGATTTACAAAAGCTTTTTCACATGAAGAATAGTCCATTTTTAAAAGCAACCTTTTCACTTAACAAAACACATGGCAGCAGGCCATGTACTTTCCTCTGAC
Organism: Epinephelus moara; assembly: GCF_006386435.1. Taxonomy (NCBI): domain Eukaryota; kingdom Metazoa; phylum Chordata; class Actinopteri; order Perciformes; family Serranidae; genus Epinephelus; species Epinephelus moara. The sequence goes on along the minus strand of NC_065521.1, from coordinate 38,724,240 downwards.
GATGTCTATGTACTCTTTCCTCCCACTTCATCACACACACACTTGACACCCACCCACACCACGTTGCAGACAATGGCAACACAGCGCAGGTTGAGATCATGTATTTGTGTTGACCTTCATCCCAATGAAAAGAAAATAATTATTCTTTCTATCTGGATAGTCCAGCTTGGCTATATCTGTTCATTTGGTGCAAACACAGCGAGATTATCATCAACGACCAGTCCAGCTAGTTCCTGTGGAATGCCGTTCCAAAGCGAGTTATCTGCTTTATTTCAGAGGCTTTGGATGTGCAGAAATGGCTCAGTGGTGATAACGTCTCTCTCTTCCTGTTTCTCTTAGACTCCGCTGCCGGAGGCCCTCAATTCAAAGGACACTATGAAGCAGGTGAGTTTGCCAGAGCTGGTGAGCTGTGCTTTGGTGCATCATCTCCCTGCAGCAGAGAGTAATCCGATGTTCTCAACCCCTGCTGAACAAAAGAAGAGACACAGTGTCAGAGCAGAAGCATGATTGCAGCAAGTTTTAACATTTAAGCTCCAATGAAAACAGACATTTTTAATAAAAACGACATTGGAAATTGGATTGTCTTTGCGCTTTGGTCATCAGGATTAGTCATTATCTAGCATCTTATAGTTACTCATGATATCCTTTGTACTTCCTTACGCAAGACCTCCTTAACTATTTCATAATCAGGCTTGCGAGCATATCTGGCTTCTTGACCTTTTTATCTCTCACTCTGCAAATTAGCTGACCACCATATGACACTGGTTGGCACAGTCCTCGAATTAAGTCTTTAAACTATCACCCGCCTGGATGTTCCTCTCTGTCCTCATGGCCCTCCTGATCTCTGCTATCATCCAGAGTTGCAGTGCTTGCATCCTCTCAAACTGCTGAACTTGTTCTTTTGTTGTTATAATATCCTGCATTACTACTCAAGCAAGTCTTAAAAAGCACATTCCTAGCGGGGCATGCAGTCACAAGAGTCTAAAGGGCACTTCAGGACCCACAGTTAATTGACCCTCCCCACCCTCCCAAGCCCTGCTTCACCCAGCCCAGGCCCCTCACACTGCCTTATCTCAGTGACTTCAAGAGCATGCCAAGGAGAGAACTTTCAGAGCACTCATAGCAGAATCTGACATGGAAAGTGAAACCTGTTGAGGATCACCCAGACAGAAGAAGTGATAGAGAGGGGCCTGTTTACACCTGGTATTATCAAGCGTCTTGGGTGACCTCATCACAAGTGGGCAGCTCTAAATACAGGTGTGAATGCAACCAATGAGTCCTCAATGTATCTTGAGATCTGATCAGACCACATTAAAAGGTGGTCTGTGCTGCACATTGTTTCACCAGTGTGTATACTTCAGTTAGGGTGCTTTCACACCTGCCCTGTTTGGTTCAGTTCAATTGAACTCAATTTCGTTTGCCCCCTCGGAGCGGTTCGTTTGGGCAGGTGTGAACACAGCAATCACACTCAGGTGTGCACTAAAACAACCGAACTGAGACCTTCTTGAAGAGGTGGTCTCGGTCTGGTTACAAATGAACTCTGGTGCGGTTAATTTGTGGTGAGAACGTGTCTCGACCTCAATCTGAACCAACTGCAGTCACATGACACATTGTTTGGGTTAAACATGAGCATGTTACAGTCCTGGAGGATTATTAATGTGCACCTCCTCCTGTACTGCCTTAATATGCATATTCAGTACATCCAATGCATCAAAACATTGTTTTCTAGTTGGAGCCGCGCCTCGTTTTCAAACTGTATGGTTTGACTAAAATGAACAATGACAGCAATATAGTCCACGATGAGCAGCGCTAAAATCAACCTGCGTAGTTGTCCCTCCATTGTGACATTAGAAAGCGTCACATTTATGTTGCAAGTGTACTCTTCTTCAACGTTTGCTTTACTTGCTGGATTTTTCCCACATGGAAATTCTGACCAATCAAGAGCAGCATTCTCAATTCACAGGGATTGGCTGAGTTTGCATTAAATGTTTTGATTACAACATCCTGGAAGGGCTGTAATGTGTCCTGGGATGGACTGAAGGTTCACCTTCTTATTTAAACTCCTTGCTTATCCAACTCCATAAGCAAACTTTCTGTTGCTGCCGATACACGAGTTAGACGTGGTTAGACAAACGGTCTGTTCAATATCTGCCCAGTAAGCTGAGCTAACATAGCCGCAGTTGTTAAACTCACACAAATACATTAAACGGCTTGACTCAGTTGTTATACCTCATAGTAGCTCTTAGGTAACATTAGCAGTGCGATGCTAACAGTTAGCCCTGTCACTTTGCATGTGTGGGTAGGTGGACTCTCCCTCAAGGCAAACTTGTAAATTGGTGCTACATTGTTCATATGCCTGACAAACTTCCCACCGCTTATAATCAACAAAGCATTTGGTCGTTGCAAACAGAGTTTATTTGCATCTAGAACTGGGTGAGATCTGATCACATGTGACTAATGGCAGGTGTGAGCAGACATTTAGAGCGGTCCACTGAAAGAATGGGCCCATATGTAGTCCAGACCACCTTTCAATGTAGTCTGAGCGATCAGATCTCAAGATGCACTGAGGACACACTGGGTGTATTCACATCTGTTCTTAGAGCTGTCCACTGGTGATCCGATCACTCAAGAGGCACATTAACTCCAGGTGTAAACAGGCTTAGAGAAAGCGAGTGCATTTCAACCCCAAAGAATCAATGCCTGCGCAGTGTGTTTTGTTCTGGAGAGAGAAGAAAGAGAGGACAGAGTACTCATGTCTGCAGGAAGCGGGTGTTGCTAACCTCTCTGAGCTTTGTTTGGTTGCTTGGCAAATGTTGGCTCCAGATTCTTAAATCACTAATGAGCATCATACATTCTGATAGCACTGTAAAAGACAGATTGTTTTTAATAACCTGTGTTTGATTGTGCTCCAGTTTATAAATGTTTCACCATTCTTGTTCACATGCTTACGAGTTACTGATCTTCGCATTTAGAAGTACTTTTTTTTTTTAGTTGTGTGACAAAAGTTTGACATTTTCCAGGCAACTCCTGGAGAGTGTAATTTTTGTCAGAAAAGCACCAAGGTTGCTCTGTTTAGAGGTACAGGACTTTGTGGATTACACAAATACATATACATAGCACAGTTATATAATATGTTTGTGTTCTTTTGGCAATTTTCCCATACACATCTAGCGTAGGTCATCAGTGTAAGTTCACATAAACTACAGCTATGACTTAAAAGATCTGAAACTGATGCCAAATGACCTGATCAAAGGCCTGGAAAAACCCATATCAGTCATACTGCAGCATGGAAATGTTTTGAAGTATGGTCTTGTACTTTCCTCATGTAAGATGGCAAAAGTCAGGTATCTGAAGTCCACAGGGCTGCATAACGCTCCTCGTCAACTCACACAGTGTTTATCTGAAGCTGCTTCTCACACAACACAGCCCACCTGGGTCACAGAGAGAGTAGGAAACAGAGAAATGTCTCGCCTACAGAGGAGACAATGAATAACTGTGCTCATCATCATTCCACCCCACAGGACAAATGCATGAAACCAAACCACTGCACACTTAAATCAGCCAGGGCGAGACTGAAGTTAAAGAGAAAAATACACAGGATAGATCATGTGATTGTGTTGGGATAAATACAATCACTGTCTTCCTTCAACCAAATGCCTGTTCATTCCTGTGTGATAGTAAAGACTCGCTGTAGAGTGAGCAAACTGTAAAGCAGCTGTTCTGCAGCCAGCCTTGCAAAAACAGGTGTAATTTAGGATTATAGGCAAATATAAAATATGTTGATAGTTCAAGTGTAAACCAATATGAAGTCGATCACTTCACTTGACATTAGCAGACTTAAAGCACTTTCTAAGTATACGCTGTTGACTGCAAAATGACCTCAGCAGCACAATGGAGTCATAAAATGGGTTATAACTTCCTGTACAAGCCTTACAGATGGCCCATACATCAGTGTTGGTCACTGCACACTGGCTGAGTGTGTATTGTACTTGGGAAAGGTGTTTGCTCTGTAATTCAGCTCAGCTGGAACAATTACCTGTGGGTTATAGTTCTTAGATAACATGATTAGGTGACCTACATTCAGACAATAAACACCGGTTCACGGCAGACAGGCAGCGCTGAAATGAATCACAGGAGTAGAAAATGTTTCTGCATGTTAATGTGATGGTCAGGCTGGGCGGCGGGGGCTAGGCTCCCCCTCAGTGATATATGGCTTTTGATATTGTTTTTAAAAGGACTGGGTTAGGTAATGGAAAATTGCCTCATCAAGAAAATAAGTTTTGGAGCTGACATGCCTGAGAACGTGAGTCCCAGGGGAAAATGGGCCCCTGGGAATACTGGTGACCTCTAGACAACATAGCTCCAGAGGGGCACAGCAGACGCCTGGGGGCACATTTACTCTGCTGATGTCAAGTCTGGGAACGGGCTGATGTGGGTGTGATAGGTTGAAGTGTGTGCTGTGCAGTGGTACCCACAGTAGTCTGTTATACTTGTCATAGCCCCCAAAGAGCAAAGGTCCTGTTGGAGTCATTAAGGCATGGGTCAGTAGATAGCTTTTATATCCTGAATGAGTTGCAGAAATCTAGAGGAGGCAAAGGGTGCATGACGTTTCTGATAGCTGTTTCCTCACATTGCGACAGGGTTCAGTATTTTTCAGCCTGGACCCCAGTTCCCCACGTTTTCGTGTCTAAGAGAGTAATGGAAACAACAATTTTTAAACTGGTCCAGTATTAAGTGAGACTTGTTTTGCCTGTTTTGAAACAGGCTGCAACGTTACAAATCGGGGCATGTTCGCTCCGTCAATTAACGTCCAGTAAAAGTGCTTGTTTTGTCACTGACAGGCCCCGATTGTTATTTTAAGTGCTGACAACTAATGGAAAGGATTCCTATAGAGATTTAAATAAACCTGAAGAGTAAGATTCTTTTTTTGTTTAACCAGAAATAGCCCTGAAATTTCTGTTGCCAAACTACCAGACTCCATTTAAAGAAACACAAATTTTGTCATTGTAAAACACACTTCATTAAAAGCTGACAGAAAAAAAATTAAACTGATAATTATCATCTTGGTTTGTCTTTCCACTGTTCCAACAATCACCACTTCTAGGTTGGTTGAATCAAACCCTTATTTACCCAGTTAGATGTGAAAATATGCTGCCTCTATACAAGCTAAAATTAGTCTTTATTCAAATGGAGTCTGGTGGGTTGGATGAGGGCAGTGCTGGGGCTGTTTATGGTTAAACAAAGAGGATCTTAATATTAAACAAACAGGTCTATCTCTGTAGAGAATCTTTCTGAGAGTTGTCAGACACTTGGAATAATAATCTGAGCCTATCAGTTGCAAAAACAAGCACTTTTAGTGAACGTAAACTGACGGTGTAAACATACCACGAGTGGTTACATTGCAGTGTGTTTGGAGGCTATCAGCTGCAGCATTCTCACTCAATACTGGACTGATTTCAAAAGCTGTTGTTCCCCAGAGTCACCTACAAACAAAAACAAGGGGGAAAAGGGTCCAGATTTAAATACACTGGACGTAGAGAAGACACTGACATAGTAAATGGTCATCGTTAGCTTCTGTGTGCATCTCAAGACCACCACCCTGGGCAAATAGAAGTGGCTTGAGGAAAATCCAAAGCACAAACAGGCAACCATCTGAGTCACTCGTGAAATCACAAGACTCGGTGCAGGAAATGTGAGAGACGGAGTCCAACAGGGAGGAAGCAGAATACAAATGTCTACTTTTGACAATCTTTAAAGCTGCCGTTAGTAACTGTTTTTATCATAACTGATAAAACTGTCACTATATCCTGACAATAGTACACGAGACAGATAATCTGTGAAAAATCATGTTCCTCTGCCTCGTCTTAGTGCTTCTAATGGCATGTGAAAGAATTAAATGCACCTGAATGAAAACAACCACTCAGAGCAGAGAACTCTCTGCTCCGACAGCTGTCAATCATGTCAATAGTTGCTAACTGTGGTCAAATTGTCAAACTAGGTAGCGCTGATCAAATATGAATTAAGATTCTGTTACTGCATTGCCTATTAATTGCCTCAAGTGTTTTCAGAAACATATTTTAGTGTACTGTTTAGCTGTAAAATGAGAGGGTTTGTGACCCAGGTGAAAACAGTCGAGCCAGTGGCCAGAGCAACCTTTTTCACTTTAAAGCTAAACAGTCTGCTAGCCACTAGGCTAATTTGTGCAGTGTAAAATGTTCCAGGCTTGCGCTAATAACGTTAGCATGTTAAATTTGTGTGGAAAACGTGTCTAGTATAAGTCAATTGTTTTGTTGGTGAACCTTGTGAGTCATAATGGAGCCATATTTTGTAACACTACCTTTGTTAAATGTTGGTGTTCTACCCTACTTCATATGAGTAGAGGAAAACGAATGTATGCAATGCAAAATATCCCGTGCAAATAATGTTAGCATGTTGTTTTCGTGGTGAAAACGTGTCTAGTCTAAGACAGTTGATTTGTTGGTCAACTGTGTGTGAGAATGGAGTTTGAAACACTACCTTTATTAAATGTTGGTGTTGTTCCCTACTTCATATGAGTACAGGAAAAATCCGCTAGTTGCTAGGCTAATGTATCCAATGTAGAATGTCCTAGGCCTGTGCTAATAAGGTTAGCATGTTGTATTTGTGTGAAAAACGTGTGTGGTATCATAAGGTGTTTTGTGAAGTGTTAGGGCAACATGGCCCCCTAAACGGAGGCACAGTCCAAAGCGAGTGTTATGAGAAATCAATTGCAAGATGGCTGCCCAAGCGACAAAATAAACCCATAAATGTAGCCTATTTTCTTCGTTAGCAAGGCAAGCGTTTTGTTTGTGAATGTTGAGTTATTATGAAGCCATTTTGTGTACTTGTGTGTGATATTTTTGCTTTAAGCCGTGTTTAATGGGGAACTGCCCATTGGTTCGACAGCCCATTGGTTCGACATCCCATTGTTCCAACCATATTAAACTCATTGTTACGAAGTCCGTTCCAAAATCATCATGATGCCCTGTGGTTAAGGTCTGGTTAGGTTTAGACACAAAAACCACTTGGTTAGGGGGTCTGGTTAGGTTTAGACACAAAAACCACTTGGTTAGGGTCAGAAAAAGATCATGGTGTGGGTTAAAATGAAAAAGAAAGTGGCAAACACATAAGCCGTGAGCCTGCCTGCCTCAAGCCGGTTGCGGCGCACCATACGCCCGCCGCGAGCCGTTAAGCACCGCAGACAGTCGGACTAATGGGATGTCGAACCAATGACATGGACCCGTTTAATGTGTGTTTTGAATCAATAAAACTTTACAGCATTTCACAGAAAACCCACAGTCGATTAGCGTTTTGGAGGTGGTGTGGGCCACTTGCGTGGAGCTGACACACAGCTACAAATCTGCCTTTAGAGAACCTTCAGATCTTATTGGTCCAAACGCAGTACAAATGCCATTAGAAGCATTAAGAGGAGGCAGAGGTTTCGCAGATTATCTGTCTCATGTAGGCAACTACTGTCAGGATGTGGTGTCAGTCAGTACGTTTACATGACACTTGAAAAAAACGATTTATTGCCTTAATCTGACTATAACTGGACAACTGAAATGCATGTAAACGCATTACTCCAACTAATATCGGAGTTCTCCAACTCCGATTAAGACACTCAGATTATGCAATTGGAATTCGATTTTCTTCGGCATGTATACGCCTTAATCGGGGTTAAACTAGACAATGCATGTGCGCATGCTCTACACCACCCGCGCTGGCGTATGACCCTGGAACAGACAAGACATGCTATTGTTGTAGCCCTCCAACAGCATAAGGCGTTCTTGTCTACCTCTGGAAATCACCATGACCACGAGGGATAGCGTGCACCTTATCTGCACAATCAGTAACACGTACATTACGTACGAGATGAACAAAGCTGTACGATTATCCATCTTGCTGTTGTTCGAAAATGCCGGTCTGCCGCCTGACTCCAGTTGTTTATTATTAAGTGACGTAATAGGTCAACCGGAAAGGGGGCTGTATTAACCCGCTGAAACGACGCATATCACCACCTAGTGTTGAGGAGGAGGACATGTTCCCATCAGTAATTTGATTTTCTCAGTTGCATGTAAACTGGGACAAGGACAGAAGTCCGATGAGAGGCCAAAATCGAATTTTGAGCATAGCTCAATTAAGCTGTGCATGTAAACGTACTGAGAGTCAGCAAATATGACAGTTATTTCTGTCAAAGTTACCAACTGGAGTTTTGAGACAGTAAATATTGTTGGGTGGTAGTTTGATCCAGTTTGTTTCTGAAATGGAAGCCGAGCATGCTGCAAAGCGTGAAAAGGCCTGAAATAGGACAGGCGCATTACAGCCAAAAACAAAGCACATTCTTGTTACATAAGCCTTGCTTCTGCATCAGTGGCTGACAGGTTTTGCACCCCTGTCTGCAGCCTTTTTTTCGGTTTTAGACCAGTGTGAGTTGTGTGTATGTGTGTCAGGGGGTGGGGGGAAAGACTCGAGAGAGGTTCAAAGGAAATACACTGAGGGTGGTCAGAAAGGGAAAGTTTGCTGTCGCTGTGTGTCACCCAGAGAGTGAGTTGTAGAGGCGTGGGACTCTGCGAGGTGTGGGAGAGTTTTAAAAGAGCCGTTTTTTTCCCACATTCTCACCTCCCTGCCACCCCCACACACACACCACATTTTACTCCGACACCCACAGATATCTCCACTCGTACTGTTAACGTCCATGCCATCACACACAATCCTCACGCTGAGGGGAAATGCAAAGAAACTTGTCTGGCTCTCTTTCCCTTACACTCACACATGCACCCTTGTTTCTTTTGCTAACTTCTGTCTGTTGCCAACACACAAGCCGGCTGTTTCAGTAAACAAGACCGCCTGACTGTGTAACATACCCTACTTATGTACACTCCTTCACACACCGTTTCATCACACCAGGAAAGAGAGCACAATTCACATTAATGTCTATGGAAAAATAAAACCTTAATAGTTCAAGTGTTTCATCTTCTTTTTCATGTCTTTATAGTTTCTTTCAGATCGTGTTGTAAAGGCAGTGAGATCAGTGTATAGTGTCATGATCGAGAGGAACCCTGGACTGATCCGAGATAGAAAGTATCACCTCAAAACATACAGGTACCCATACTGGTGGTGTGACTTCCTGCATGTTAAAAATCTCTGCTAATGACATGAAGATTCACATGTTATATTTCTCTCACAGACAGTGTTGTTCTGGTAAAGAACTTGTTGACTGGCTGATGAAACAAAATGACTGCCTGCAATCAAGAAGCCAGGCAGTTGGGATGTGGCAGGTCTTGGTGGATGAAGGAATTCTTGTCCATGGTAAGAACCAAAGAGCTGAATTTTATGTAATTGTGTCTTAAAGGAACAGTGTGGAAGATTTAGGGAGATTTAGTGGCATCTAGTGGTGAGGATTACAGATTGCAACCAGCTGAAACTTCATTGTTTCTGACACTGCTCGTCGCAGCTAGGGCTGCTAAATTCGGTGGCTGACGCGAAAACACCAGTGTTTGATTTTTGTTCTGGGCACCTTAGAAACATGGCAGTGCAACATGGCATTCTCCGTAGACGAGGATGTGCTCCCTATATAGATATAAACGGCTCATTTAAAGATAATGAAAATACAACAAGTCTTATTTTCATGTGAATATACAATAAGTAAGGGGAGTCGGTGGCTTAGTGGTGGAGCAGGCGCCCCATGTACAAGGCTGTTGCCGCAGCGGCCCGGGTTCGAATCCAGCCTGTGGCCCTTTGCTGCATGTCATCCCCCCTCTCTCTCCCCCTTTCACACTTACCTGTCCTGTCCAATAAAGGCAAAATGCCCTAAAAAATATCTTTAAAAAAAAAAAGAATATACAATAAGTAAAACATACTTCTTATATTCCATTTCTGCCAATATAGCTCCCTAAATCCTACACACTGGACCTTTAAGACAAAACTACAAATCCATCTTTGCTTGGTATGCATCACACCAGACAGTTTGACTTCAGTCTTTGGCCAGCAGCCAAAATTAAGGACATATTAATATAATTTTGTCATGTGTTGGGTGGGCTAACATCTTGGCATGGATTGTAGGAGTGTGTGGAATAATTCCATAAGAAATCATGTCCTATCCTGCTATTGTTCTAATATATTCTGATAATAATGTCTCAGACTGCACTTGAGAATTTCCCAGAAGTGCTTTGAGTAGCTTGAAATCTGGTGACTGAGCCTCCTGCCAGGGCATTTGTTTTACAATGTGTTCACTCAGTCAAGTGTTCACCAGCTGCTTATGCTCTCTGGACGGGGCACTGTCTCCCTGAAAGAGGCCACTCCAATCAGGAAATAAATGCTTCATCATCAAATGAAGGAGATCACTCTGAATAAATTAATCTTATTTCCATTTATCTTGTCATTCTGGAGTTTTGTAAAGTTACTACCTGACCAATAATTTTTCTGAAGGTCATTTTTATTAATTTATTTCCCTTTTGTTTCCTTTTTTAAACCAATGTGTGTGTGCTGTAGTAAAGGGACATTTAGTTTCATCCCAAAATCAAAAATAGATATTTTACTCTCACCTGTAGTGCTGTTTATCAGTCTAGATTGTTTTTTGGTGTGAGTTGCTGAGTGTTGGAGATATCAGCCGTACAGGTGTCTGCCTTCTCTCCAATAAAATGGAACTAGATGGCACTCAGCTTGTGGTGCTCAAAGCGCCAAAATAAAATATTTGAGTAGTTTCCTGTAAAAACCATTTTCTTTCTACAAAACTACACCCATTAACATTATCACTGTGTGGAAGGAAGTGTGCATCTACTGCTAGCTTACCTAGCACCAGTGAACTAGCTACTGTTACGGCTCACCCGAAGAGGACGCCATTAATGTTTAGTGCTGTTTATCAGTCCAGATTGTTTTTTTGGTGTGAGGTGCTGAGTGTTGGAGATATCAGCCGTAGAGATGTCTGCCTTCTCTCCAATATAATGGAACTAGATGGCACTCAGCTTGTGGTGCTCAAAGCGCCAAAAAATACATTTGAAAAACTCAGCATCAATGTCTCGGTCTAGAAATCATGACCCAGTTACTCAAGATAATCCACAGACCTTGTTGTGAGCCCAGTTACTCAAGATAATCCACAGACCTTGTTGTGAGCAATTTCACGTAGCAACAATTTTCTTTCTACGAAACTACACCCACCAACTGTATCACTGTGCTGAAGGAAATGTGCATCTACTCATGGTTGAGAGGCTTGTGCTTGTGACAAAGCGAGATGTAAACATTAATGGCGTCCTCGTCGGATGAGCCGTAACGGTAGCTAGTTCACTGGTGCTAGGTAAGCTAGCAGTAGATGCACACTTCCTTCCGCACAGTGATAATGTTAGTGGGTGTAGTTTCGTAGAAAGAAAATGGTTTCTACAGGAAACTGCTCAAATATTTTATTTTGGCGCTTTGAGCACCATAAGCTGAGTGCCATCTAGTTCCATTATATTGGAGAGAAGGCAGATATCTCTACAGCCGAAATCTTCAACACTCACGCCACTCACACCAAAACATCTAGACTGATATATAGAACTACAGGTAAGAGGAAAACATGCATTTTGGACTTTGTTGTGAACTGTCCCTTTAACTGTTTTGACGTAATCACCATTCCTCAAAAGGTCTACACACTTGGTTACATTTGGGTCTCATTAATGTTTCCCCCTCTGTGTTCTGCCTCAATCAAGTGAAACATGAGTTGAACTTCCACGACAAGGACACCCAGTTCTACCGCTTCCAGGACTCTGAGTTCGGCCTGAGCCACACAACAAATGAGAAGGACTTGGAGGACGAGCTGCAGGAGGGTCTGTCGCTGCTGTCTCAGCTCGGTCCTGACGCTCTGCTCACTATGATTCTACGCAAATGGTCAGTATGTTGAGCCTTTATTTAGGTACTACGCATTAAAACCCGTTATGTGACATTACCTAGTTAGTAATGTCCCTTTCATGGTGATCATATATGACTGTCCTTGCACCTTTTAACAAAGTTTTCTCATGTTCTCTGTGTTTAGCCCCAGTCACAGGAGTGCCGAGGACCTGGAGGTCATCTACGAGGAGCTGCTCCATGTCAAGGCTGCAGCTCATCTCTCCACCTCAGTCAGTCACTATTACTGCCTGCTCTCTACATCCTCATCATGATAAAAGCCAATATATGTGAAGTTCTGTGTGTGATTATAGCATCTTTTATATTCTTTGTTTTTGCGGCTAGAAATCTGAGGTAGTGAAGCAGTTATATTGCAGTTCAGAAGCTTTACTTTGATCGTAATAGTACATCTTAAATTTAATTTGATACAAGAGCTCTGTTTGAATCTGTTTTCAAGGCAATTATTCTTCTTGAATAAACAGAATCAACCACAAAACTAGCCAGCCAGTAAATGAGCTGTATGTGACATTCAGAGCACATCTAGAGCCTCTTTCCCACTGGACAAAAAACCCACTAACACCCACTTACATCTGGCTTTTGTCTTCAGTGGGGACGGTTACAATAGGCATTCATTCCTGGGACAAATGACTCTGCAGTAGTCACAGGTATTCATCGGTTGGTACATTTCGCTCCTTTTCCATCGTGATACAAAGATGCACCACCACAAAATGCCTTCCGTCTCCATCTAAGCAGCACTCAAACATCGTTCAAAATTAGTCAGCACAAAGTTTGGAAGAGAGACTGACTAAGTAACAGATATAAGAAGAAGTAACCAGAGTAACACGCCAAAAGGTACAGGTAAAAAGGTACACACAAGTAAAACAAAACAGGAAGGCATGCTCGTCTACTGCAGAGATGTGTACACAGCTCTGGTCTACTGGCAATGGGAGGAGTATTTTACCTATTTTTAGTGGGTTTTCCCGCATTCAAAAACCGGCAAATACATGCTAATTTTTGTGAGAAAAGAGGATATGATTCAGAGTTTGGGGCGGGATTGTCTGCACACGGTTCTCAGCATGGAGGTAGCTGAGCTGGTGGCTGGAAGCTAACAGTGCTAACTCTGTAAAAACAGTGCTAACAACAACAACAACAGTGCTTACAGAGCTAACTTTGTTAACCTGGTTCTACACTTCCATGATGACAGAATTAGCAGCGGGAATATGCTCGTGCAACCAGATCGTCTACCACAACAAAGAAGATTGGACCATAACACATGCGTGACTTCATTCTCTGCGCAGGACGCCATTACTTTACTATATCTTTTCATAACAAATAGTTGTTTGCTGCTATATTAACGCTCTGAATGTTGCATACAGCGACCCTTAAAGCAGGTTGCCCCATAAAGTTTCTACCATTTTGTTCATTTGTGATAAAATTAAGTAGAAAACCAACCAAACACTGCATCCAGTTTCCTCTAATTCATAAACTGCTTTGACCAAAGAACCATCATTGGAAATATAAATGCAGTTCAATCTAATTTCTCACCCTGTTGTGCTCGTAGGTGCGTAAGGAGCTGGCAGCGGTGCTGGTCTTTGAATCACATGCCAAGGCCGGAACAGTCTGTGAGTGTGACAGCTTTGCTGATGTTTGAGCTCCAGTGGTAGAGAGCCTTCCTACAGTACATACACATGGAGACATGCACAGTTTCATTGTGTCCTTGAATCACACTACAACACACTTATGCTCTCATGTGCACAAATGCCCCCTTAACATCCTCTTCAGTACAACATAATCAACTGTCCTTATGTCACAATTGATTCATTACTTCAGTGGAGACAATCAGGTCATCATGTGTGTTTTTTTCTCCTCTCATCTCTCACTCTGACCATTCAGTCATGTATAACAAAGCCCATTGTAAATGTGATCACACAGAGTAAATGTGTGTCAATGATTAATGTTGTCATTTCTTTGTTGTGTAGTGTTCAGTCAGGGGGACAAAGGCACTTCTTGGTACATCATCTGGAAAGGCTCTGTAAATGTGATCACACATGGGAAGGTAAGTCCATATCCTAGTTGCGACATGATAATGCTAATTCTCAGAATTTGCTCTGATAAGTGCATTGTTTCCTTGGAACTGTGCGCTGGTATAATGTAATGCTAAAAGTGTTGTGTCACACAGGGCCTGGTCACCACACTACATGAGGGGGAGGACTTTGGGCAGCTAGCTTTGCTGAATGATGCACCTCGGGCTGCCACCATCATCTTGAGAGAAGACAACTGCCATTTCCTCCGTGTTGACAAACAGGACTTTATACGCATCCTCAAGGTGTGTCTGAGAGTAACTAATTACTTTAAATATTTAGACACATTGGTGGATGTATGGACGGGCTACCAGGCACAGGGACCCAGACCCACTGAGCAAGCAACGTCTGTGGACGTCCAAGTCTAGTTGATATCACATCCACAGACGTTGCTTGCTCAGTGGGGAGTGTCTGTGTGTCTGTCTTGCTTCAATGTATCTCATAATCCGCCCATGTCCACACATCTGAAAACATGTAGTAAAGTGTCTTTTTCTCCTGTGCACCAGAAATTCAGATCCACAGATAAACTAAACATGTATCTGACTGAACTGTCATCCACATCTAAATTTCTTATATGTCCTTCAGGATGTTGAAGCTAACACGGTGCGACTGGAAGAGCATGGGAAAACTGTGCTGGTGTTGGAGAAGAGCAGCGATCGGGCCGAGCAGGGAGGAGCAGGAAACAACAGCAAGTGAGAAAGTGTGACGCACTCACCTCTGAGACAATACAGCAGTCACTTCACAAGCAGGTTTACAATCATTAAGACACTTTACCTGGGCGTATCACAGCAGTAACACAATCTGTCATCATAACACAGTGAGAGACTGGTATACAGATATCTTTGTCGAACGTTAAGGTGTTATTAATCGGCTGTTATCTGACGGCCAGGAAAGAAATGGACTTCAACCCTGCCTCGTTATCAGTCTTGAAGTGTTTTAGCAAACATAACAGTGAATTAACATGATGTTGACCTCTCCTACACGCACACCACAACCATCTTCTCTTGTTCTCTGCCTTATTAAATGCAGAGCCCAACCGATATTACATTTTGACATGATGCCATTAGACAAGGAACCCTCAAATGTATTGATACAGGCGTTATGACGTAGACACAGTGTGTGCTGAAAGGCAATGCATTTTATAGTTCAACAATAGATGTGATCTGTAACTAACACCACCGTTCAGCCATGATATGCTGCTGCCAACTCGCCAAGTGCTGTAAATACAGGACTGCAGGACAAACAGTGCAGTGCTTACGTCAAATTCCTTTCTCTGGTTCTTCTTTTTGGGGTTTTATCAGCCAACGTACACACACACATGAATCATACAGTATGTGTAATAAACTAAGATGTGTTAGCAGCTCAAAGCACCACTGTGCTGAAGTACAGTCTCACAGAGCTGCTAGCTTGGCTGTGGTCTTGTAGTCCTACAGTGCTACATTATCAGGCACTGATTAAATACTTGTGAAAGGCAACTGAAAGCAGCACAAGAAAAGTGATGTCGCTCAAAACAAAGAATCAGACTTTATGCATGTACAGCAATACAGGGAAGTACTAATGTTAGGAAAATAAATCTTCTTCTTTATTTTGTCGTGCTTTGATCAGGTACACCGTTATGTCAGGAACACCTGAGAAAATCCTGGAGCACCTATTGGAAACAGTAAAGTTGGACTCTAATGGAAATGACGCAATAGGTAGGAACCTGCAGGCATCTTGCCTTTTTTTGTTTATTGGATGATTCAAGATGATCAGACTGTCGTTACCTGTTGTAATGTTTGTGTCCCTGCAGATCCCTGTGTGAGCGACTTCTTGCTCACCCATAAAGTCTTCATGCCCTCCAACCAGCTGTGTCTCGCACTACAGCACCAATATCCTGTGATAGCCAATAATAAAAATATGATCATGATGATAAGGATAATGTGCACTACCACTGCTACTTGTTATTATGATAACCGCAGTTCAAAGGAGTACTTTACCTACAAACTGACCATTCATATATCAATTACTGACCCCATGGTACACTGAATTTGTGAAGAAAACTTGTTGTCCTTGCAGCATTTTTTGTTAAGTCTGACACCTTGTTTCCACTTACGTATGTGTACGGAGACGAGTCAACTGGAAGTCCATTAATTCCAATGGAAATCTCTGTGAAATCTGATGTGCCTGCAAAACTCCTCCTCTGCGTAATATTTCAGTCCAGAACTTGCCTCAAATATGTTACAAAAATTTGACTTTTGCGATGGATTTCGGAGTATGACAGTGTGCTAGCTTAGCTAACAGGCTGCTAACTAACTAACAGGCTATTTACCTCAATTCAGTTGCATGTGCTGATTGTCAAATGAGTTTGTCTGGTTAAAACGAACTTAATACACTGTGAATCTGAGTAATGACATTCTGCTAAAATTTGGTTATACATTATATACAGTCAGATTGTTATTATGACTCGTTCGGCCATTTGCGTGTCCTTTGTTAATTAAATATTTCACAAAACATGCCACGTGCCCGGCAGGTCCTGTTTCAAGTGCATATTCCAAACTACTGGATGGCATAAAATGGAAAGGCCACAGGTAATTTGTAACAGATTTCTATCCATCTGTACAAAAATGCACTTCCTTGCGTTGGACAAGGAAGTCATGTGGTTCGAGTCCACACCTCTGCTGCACGAGTTGTGAGTATTTGTAAACAGATGTTCTGCTGATATGAAAGCGACCTCCTTTTTGTATTTGTTTTTGGATTCTTCTTTCACTGTGGAGGCATGCAAGACAAACGTAACACAGGGTGAGAAACTGATGATGAAACAAATGATCGTTTTTTTTGTCAGGTTTCAGGGTTCAGAGCGAGGACCCAAATGCATAACACCAAGCAGGTGTGTTTAAGGAACAAAATAAAGGTGATAGCAAAAGTCAAAAACAAGCAGGCAACAACTGAGGGAGCATGCTGAAGTACAAATGACAAAGACAAAAACTAACCAGTAATCAAGGAATGCAGAGAGGGAATCCAGCAAGGAGCACAGTCGAACTGACAGAAGACAAGGGACTAGACCAAATACACAAGGAGAGCAGTGAGATATCAAGGGACAGGTGAAACAAAAGAGGGCAGGGCAGTCAATCACATAAAAACACACAAAGGCAGGAAGCTGAACCAGACGTGACACATGAGGAGTGACCCTACAAAATAAAACAGGAAGCAAAACAAACATGAATGAATAACATGAAACAAGGAAAAATACAACAAAATGAAAACCCAGAAATCAAAGTCCTCCAGTCCAGTCTAAAATAAAAAGTGAGAGTGGGTTTAGTTGCCATGAGTTAGTTATTTTCTGCTGAAATACGACATCTCATTAATTGTCTCAGACTCTTTGTAAAGTCCCTTAACTGGTCCTGCACGTATCATGCGGAGCTCTCTGAGGGTTCAGATCAGGAGAAGGCTTCCTACATTCTCACCACCAAGCAGAAGGTAGTGAAGCTGATTGGCCAGTGGGTGGCGCTGTATGGCCTCCTGCTGAAAGAAGACCCCATTGCTATGGACGCTCTGGAGGTGAGATTGCATGTTCAATTGAATTAATTACATTGCATTTTAAGAATATAGATTTTCTTTATAAGGAGAATCACTAAAAACTATGTTGCTGCTTTTTTAATTTTATGTCTGGGCTGAAACAGAAGTTGAAGACGGAGGTGGCAGGAGATATTCGTCTGTCCAGCATGCTGAAAGACCAATTTCGGGAAAGGAGGAGAACAAAAGTGTAAATGGTCTATTTTATCTTATAATATCTGCTATTTCTACCACATTTCTCAAGCTGTAAATACTGCAGCATGCTATCTGAAACTGTTTTTCATCTGTTGGTATCTTTACAGAATGGAGAATGGATATCAGTCACTGAGCAGGGTAAGGGTCTCGTCTCTTTGCACATGACAGCTGAGAGCAGAGTACTAACGTCAGAGATACATTTCAGTGAGAAAACAAAATGTCATGCTGCTGTCATTTGTCATTTTAATGTCACTGACTTGCTGAGTCACTCTGATGTTTTTGACAGAACCAGCAGTTTGATTGGTTTTCAAACTGTGAGGAGCAAGTGGGGAGGTTACAGCCAATCAGAGCACAAGATAAAGGTGAGTGAGACTAAAACAAATCAGTCAATCAATGATACTGTATAATGTGCATGTCCATCAATCAACTTAACTTGTTTTGATCTACTGTATATTACTACACACAGGAAGTTATTACATATTGCAGGGATATTAAACTTATTTTTGTGCAGGGGCCACATACAGCCCACTTTGATCTCCAGTGGGCGCGACCAGTAAAACCATTACATAATAATCTATAAATGACATCACTTTCGAAATTTCCCCCCTTTTTTTAGTGTAAAGAAGTTAATTCCGAAAGCGTTCATCCATTTACAAAACAAATTATGCACAGCCCAAGATATCTGAAGAAAAATATGTGCAAATTCAACAGTATGTTTCAGTTTTTCTACGACTCTCTATTATGACATGTGACTGTTTTTCATTATTCTCCACTAAAATGGAAGCTACTGAAGAAGCAGGTTAAGCCATCCCCCACCTTACAGACCATTTACAATCTGAAGTTGTCATTGTGATGTGTTCGTACCAAAGGCGACGCAAACTTTCGACTTTTGAGAGTTTGAACGCTACAATATTTTGTGTTGACTCGCTTCATATGTGTGTGAAATTACTGAATGGATGAATGAACATCTGCCCGTGTGTCTTTGGTGTCATATGTCCCTGGAGGATCTCAATGCTGATGTGAAATCGCACTACCCACTTTATTCGTGTATTTCACGTCATTTGCATTTGTCACAACCATCGCGCCACTCGGTAGGAATTAGCATCTAATCGCATCTTTACATTGACTGACATGTATTTCACTCACACAAAGTCTGACACAGATTCTTTGGTACTGAAACTGCTGGTTGATAATATTTTACACAGTGTTCAAGACCTTTAAATCTGATCGCAGGAAGTAGTCATCATTATTTCAGAGAGCTGTACTCTTGTTGGGGTGGAAAGACTCTCAAGCAGAACCCCAAAGCGGGCCAGTTCCGGCTTTATGTTTCAACAATGCTGTGGTTAATATGTGGTTAGGTTTAGCCCCGATAGTCACTTGGTTATGGTTAAGAAAAGGTCATGTTTTGGCTAAAAACACCTGGTTTGGGGGTCAGTATCCCCAGCTTTTCATGCCACTACCTGGCAGGAAATGCAGCGATGTCTCTGTAAAGAAACAACTTCTTTTTGTTGCGCTTTTCCTGCTGGAACCACAGATACAGGTCACTACAAATCGCCCAAATTTGGTGCCCAAAAAGCAGCTAGAAACAAAGCAATGACATGCCAAATCACAGCCGGTTTTCTGGTTGTTAGTCTTGAACAGTGCTTTGTAGTGGTCTGCAGCTTAGCAGGCGTCTTGCTCAGGTGACTCGTGTTACCTTTCCACAGCAGCTTACCGGCTCCGAACCGTAGTTGGGAACATGCTGGCTTATTAGCAGTAATTTAGCGTGACTCGTTATTAGCTGGTAACTAGCTTCTAGTGGTCCGGACCACTCCACTGAAGGAAGGAAAGCGAGGCGCCAACAATGGCTTTATTGCAGTCTTCACCACAAAACAAGAAACCTGGCTTTCTCATGAGGTGAAGCCACAGCCCTGAGCTTATCTAGACACTTGACTCTGCTGGCTATCATCCTTTGTTGCCACATGCCGTCATCACCATGACACACCCGAGACAGAGCTGCTTCCACACCACACACTCACAGGTTACCCACAAGGCCACTGCCCTTAAAGGGGAAAAAAGGTGAGCCGGTAACACACCATCCACCATGCCCATGCAGAGACCTACAATGCCAACGTTTTCCTCTGGCGAATGTAACACGATATGTTGCACCAAAGATTACTTATCTCACATTAGCTCATGTGTCTGTGGGTGTTGTTCATAACACGTCATTACTCATCAGTTATCAGTATATCTTGACATTTTGGCTTCTGTCCCTTCTCTGTGCAGTGCTGTATGAGATCTACAGGCCAGACAACAAACCTCTCACTCTGATGCTCCCGGTGAACACATCTGTGCAGGATGTGATGTCAGCGATAGTCAAACCTGGCGGAGATCACATCCTGGTCAAAATGAACTCAGCGGGAGGTGGGACTTAAATATTGATGACATCTTGTGCATAGATATTTATCATTTAAATTGCTTTTCCTGTAAAACTGAAAGAATAAAGCATTCAGAGCTATATGTTAATGTGATGTTCTGTCATTGTTTGGCACTTCATTATGCTGAAAATGAGTTTTTGATGTATTAAATGCACACAGAGAGAGCTCAGTTGAAGCTGGATGCGACTGCAGTCTACACAGCTCTGGGACTCAACGAGAGACTGTTCATCTGCACAAGCAGCCAAGTGGAACAGCTGGTGAGGAATATGTGCACTCCATACCATTTTTTGTATAACAGAAGATGAAATGTCATCACTTCAGACATACTGTCATTATGCTCGTTTTTTATTTAAGTGCATACGGTTCAAAGCAGTTTATCTGCCCTGAAAGCCATCAAAGACACTATAATGTTCTACTTGTTCATTTCTCTATGGCTGTTTCTCCCAGATGCCCCTGAAGGAGCAGCAGGGTCCAGAGCGAGGAACAACTGACATCCTCGAACAGATGGGCTCTAAAGACACCGCCAATGAACTCACCAACTATGACTGGGAACTGTTCACTGCCATGCATGAGGTAACTCAGCAGATATGACAAATTTCACATCTGACCACAGCACACAAACTAATTGATACAGTACAAAGAGGAAACGCTTATTTACACATCAAATTCCTCATCAAGGCCGAGCTCCAGTAGTCTGTCATGAAAGTGAAGCCAAAGCTGAAACCGGCATTCAGATATTTCCTCATCTCTACAAAGGACTGGCTATCTCTTTGATGGATGTATCTGAGTCACGCTCCCTGGCACTTTGCCATCAGATCATCTGGCACTGCGGTACAACACTTCCTGCATGCTTCGCGTGTTTCTGAAGCAAATCACTCTCATTAAGTCACCTATAAAAACTCCTCTTTCCTCTCTTTGGTTTCCGGATTTCTTCTCCACGTGTGTAACTCATTGTTCCTGTCTCTGCAGGTGGAGCTTGTCTACTACGTATTCGGCCGTCATAAGTTCCCAGGTGCCATCACAGCTAACCTGGAGCGGTTCGTGCGTCGCTTCAACGAGGTGCAGTACTGGGTGGTGACGGAGCTGTGCCTCTGTGAGGACCTGGTGAAACGAGCCATCCTGCTCAAGAAGTTCATAAAGATTGCTGCAGTGTAAGAGAATCAGTTAAAACCTTAGCTATGTGTTGATGGCAATGTAGGTCAGTCAGGCCACCACCTTGGTCCACAGTGAAATATCTCAACATATACTGGATGGATTGTGATGAAATTTTGTACAAACATTCATAGTTTCCCAAGGATTAATCCTAAAGACTTTGGTGATCCCCTGACCTTTCCTTTAGCGCCACCGTGAGGTTGACATTTGTGTTTTTTAAGTCTCAACAAGAATCGCATCCTTTGCCACCATATTTGGTACAGACATTCATGTTCCCTATAGGATGGACTGCAATCACTATTTGGTGATCTCCTGGCTCCTCAAGTAGCCACGCCATCTGCTCACAAAATTAATTTGTTCAATACTTTAGTTCAAGATCAAATACCTGCAAAATTAATTGACATTTCCATCAGCCTTAGCTTTACTTTGTGTTCAGTCCTAACTAGCTAGTTCTTTGCAATGCATACATGGTGGCGGGCATGAAATGTGTTGAAAGTACATGTCGACAACATGAAAACAGTGCCAATGCAATGTTTATTACTAACTGTCACAGTTTCGTTGTGAAATGGTCGCAGTTTAGTTAGGTTCAGGGAAAGAAAAACACTTGGTCAGAATTAGAGAAACACACTACAAAATTACTGGCAACATGAAAACAATGCTAACGCAGAGTAAATGAGGATCTTTTGTTGTGGTGGACACAAAAATTAAATATAAAGAGCGAAAAATTGCACATAGGGTGGGCAGGAGGAATGGTGGATGGGTCAAACAACATGGATTTTCAACAAGGAGACCGCTGTTAAGGTCCCGTAGGAAACCAAAACAGTTGACAATGTAAAGTACTTTTCGTGGATATGTTACGTAACTACACAAAGTAGCCTACTGTATGTAAGTTTACGTCACATATGTCCTGGGCACGATTATTTTTATCGAAACCACAAACTTAACCAAGTGTTTTTCTGTCTGTAAACCTGACCAAACTGACACTGCAGCCGTTCGTATTAGACTTTGCATTGGCATTGTTTTCATTGTCAGCATGTAATTTTAACACATTTTGTCCCCACCACCACGTAATACATTGTTATGAGGCAGTGTCCATTTTGTGTATTACTGCGAGACTGTGTTGCTATGTTAGCATGCTAACCAGGGTGGGAAATTAGCACCAGCCACCAGCCAAACACTGGTAAAATATGAAAGTGGCTGCTAGATTTTCTTTACTCGCCAGCCAAAAAACAATGGTTATCTATTGAGAGGCTGGTAGATTTTGGAGTCAACTAGCCACAGTGGCAGATGGACAAAAATTTCCAGCCCTGATGCTAACACACCAAACTTTCGCTTAATCAGCATGCCAGTTTTGTCACTGGGACCATGTTAGCATGCTGATGTTTGAGAATTAAGCACAAAGCACTCCCCTTCACAAAGCCACCAGCGTGGCTGCAAACAGTCTTGTTTGCATAAAACTCATCTTTGAAACCTGCAAATGTCACTTCAAGAACGGCACACTGTCGCACTGAGACCTAACTGTTTATAAATGTGTCCTCTCTGTCACAGATTAAAGGAGCAGAAGAATCTGAATTCATTCTTTGCTGTGATGTTTGGTTTGAGCAACAGTGCAGTACACAGGCTCTACAAGACCTGGGAGGTGAGAAACCCCTGAATGCAACAGTGATGATGATAATATCAGTGTCACTGTTTACTGAGCGACATATGTTATCATTTATTCCAGAGAATACCCAGCAAGACAAAAAGAATTTACTGTGCTTATGAGAGGTTGATGGTAAGTTACACTTCATGCTTTCATTTCAGTACATTTATAAATGTTTCAATGCTCTCAATGTTTAGTACATTAATTCTGCACACTGACGTAATATAATTGTGCTCTGTTTACTTTCTGCTCCTGTTAGGATCCTTCACGCAACCACAGGGCCTACAGACTGGCTGTGGCCAAACTCAGTCCTCCCTATATCCCCTTCATGCCTCTGCTGCTCAAAGGTGACACATATCAGCAGTGTCTCATATACAGCCCTAGAAAGTCATGTAAAGTAATCCACTAATCACTGATGTGTTTTCTGTTCCTGCCTGTGCCCAGACATGACCTTCATCAATGAGGGAAATCCAAACTACGTAGACAAATTGGTCAATTTTGAGAAAGTGGTAAGAAGGAAAATGTTTTTGCAACATTGCTTGACTCAATTGTTCTCATCACAAATCTTGGCGAGGCATTTAACTTAAAATGTTTCCTTTTCCTCCTGTTCTGACAGCGCATGATTGCCAAGACAGTGAAGATTGTACGAGGATGCAGAAGCCAGCCGTACGGTGAGTAATCCAGTTGAGCTTGTCATACAGCTAGCAAACTCATACTGTATGCTTTCAGGAAATATTAAACAGTTGCATGTGTATGTTGAAGTAAACTGATTATTTATCTGTGATTGACACACGTAGGATATGTCAGGTAAACTTCTATTTCCCTTCTGCAGTGGCGTCGTCTCCACAGAGGGGCCTGGCAGATCGGATGTTTCTGGAAGGGCCTGCTACTCGCATATCAACATGTAAGCTACATCTACCATTAACTGCTGAAACTAAAGGTAGAAACTATGGCAGACTGTTGCGTCGCCTCATGTCCCTATTTTCTTGGCCAAAAAGTTGGACTGAACCCACTGCAAAGACTGCTGCAAAGAGGCAAATAGCACATACCTTTAGCGCCTGCGGGAGAGAAAATAACTCTCCATACTATCAGGCAGCTGTAGTCTATATTTGTCATTCAAAAAGGGAAACTGGAAGATTGACAGGACAAATTCAAGGTGCTAGTTAGCCAATTAGCAAATTAAGAGCACAACTTGATGTCGAAAAGAACAAAGGATATTTACTTTGTGCTAGGGAACATAACACAAATAATTACAAAACGTTTCTCTGAAAGCACTCAAAGGCTAAAAAAAATGTACATACTATAACAAATTTGCTTTGATCTCATGCCTTCTTGACTTTAGTCGTTTGTTTGCTTTCCTCACTTTCGTTTCTCTTCTCGTCCACTGTGCTGAACTGCCAAATTGAGTAATTTCATTCAGCGATGGACAGGCCTTGTAGTACCAACGGTTCCAAACAAAACGCAAAAACTAGAGCAACAGACTTACAGATGGCCCGACACTGACCAATGGCCAACTGTCATCTTGGTGTGTAAAGGCCCCTTAAGACAGTATGGTTGGCCAATTATTTTCAACAGGAGGGTCTGGTGGCGGGGCCAGCAATTGTATCAGTGGGAGGCCATGGCTCCTCTGCTTGCTTTCACAATAGTCCATTTCAAATTTCACATTATGGCAAAAAGAAGATTTGCCAATACAAACACTTTAACATGCACTGACTCAAAACTGATTTCTTCTTCTCCTCCAGACTCAGACTACGCCCTCCCTCTGCGGAGTCCCTGCAACATCCGGCACTACATTCAGAACCTGAAAGTGATCGACAACCAGCGCAAGCTAACGCAGCTATCAAGGACAATAGAATGCTAGGACATCAACGCGCATATGTACAGAGACTGCAAAACTGTAGCGCAAAACTGAACCGCAGAAAGAACTGCAGCTGGATGAACAAAACTTCCACAGTCACTTAATTAAGATGGATGTCTGGAGGCACTGAGTGCTGTGGAGTCACTTTAATTCAAGGAGCTTGGACATTGATGGATAACCCAGCACAGCATCAAGAGTGAAAATGTGCTGCGTGCACAGTAATAACCTCTAATGATGAACTAGGGAATCCAATTCTGTGACTTGTGGGACACTTTTTTTATTCAAAACGCCTTACAGCCATGCATGTGCCACAGTGGAGACTGATCCCCTCACAAAGGAAATGTTACAACATCCACAGCTTAACTGACTTTGGTGTAAAAACTCATTTATGTGACACTTTGTATACTGCTGTCTGTGGAAGAATCACTCTGCTGGTTCCACTAAAGGGCCACGAGAACACATACTATCTTTGCCTTAGTTTGTCACTTGCGGTCAGTTTTTCGTGCACTTGTATTTTCACATTAAAACTGATATATTGTATCAGATCATTTTTTGGCAACGTGGCCACTAACTGACATGCATATAATTTCATACAATGTTGTTTTATAAATAAATTATTTTCTCAGTTATGTGTATTGAATGAAAGCACAAGTGTCTGTAAAAAGGGAAATATTTTATTTAAAAGTACAAACCATAACAGGTAAAAATTGACCTTCAGAGACCCCCCCCTGACAAAAATGTTCTCCCCAATATGGGGTGAAAAAAATTCACAACAAATCAGTTATCCTTTCAATTCAAAAATACTCTCCTTGTCATAAATATGTACAACTTCTTGTATGAAGTCCTGGAGAGTGAAAATGGGCTAAGACGGGAAAAAAGAAAAGAAAACCCAGTGCCTTCTCCGAATGTAACCATGGAGGAAGTAGTAAAATGATCCCCTGTCATTATAAATAATGGGTTGAAATGTTCAGTAAAGAACAGACAATGTTAACCGTTTTAAATCAACTACCATATGGGGATTTTGCGGACCATCTGACAAATTATAAATCACTAGCCAATAAGAGGGAGCATATGAAAAGATTGTGATGATGCAAACAAATGTTAACCACGTGTTTAGTACAATGTTGGTGTTTGGACAGGTGCAATAGCAGAGCACATAAATTATCAAACTATGTCAACATACCTGAGCTCAACTCAGATATGCTCTGGTGTTTCTTTGTCAGTCTGTGGCATAAAAAAAATCTGCACGATCAAGAAAAGAAGTGGTCCAGCGATGAAGTGGTGAGTATAACAAAAAAAAGTTTCACACTTTAAGTGTGTTTAGTGAGAAAGCAAGTGAAGGTGAAAAGCCAGAACCTCACAAAGGGTTTAGTGTGTGTGCTTATCACATACTCTGACACAAAAAGTCCTGGTTTGTCACAACTCAGTCACAAAATAAAACATAACCCAAAAGAAAGCACTGTAATATTAAAAAAAAAAAGGGTGAATATAAATATTGCACTTCCAAACAACATTTAGTTCCCAGTGCCTAGCTGTTATCCCTTTGTTAGAGGTACAAGACATCCTGCCTTATAGTCATTTTTGGGGATTTACAATGAGGGTGTGTGAACTGCTGCAATGCAGTTACACAAACCATCCTGAGCAGACTGTATTGATGCTATCATGTCTAATATATGAGAGATACTGTGTCGATTTTCAGCCAGCTTTGTTTAGATAATATGTAAATAAAATGTGGTAAACATTCCTCCATCTTAGGGCAAATATCTCCCTGCTGGCTCTAAGGCTGCTGCTCAAACTACAGGTTCTGCAATTTCCTATGTTTGGTAAGTTGCCACTATGTCACAAGGAGTATGGAAGAGGATCAAGAGAATAACCCGCCCCCTCCTTTCTCTTAAACACAGACCAAACTCCAATTAAACAGTAAAACTAAGCAGTGCTGATCAAATACAAACCAAGATTCTGTTACTGTGTTGCCTATTTCCGTTTTGAATGTCTTCAGATACATATTTTAGCGTACTGTTTAGCTGTAATACCGAAACCGGAAGTTGGCGCCATACAGTTTCCTGTATTGTGTAAAACGAAGGCTGGGGGAAAAAAATGGGACAAAACGGTCAAATTAAGCAGCGCTAAGTTTCGGGTACCGCGTTACCTAATTGCCGCCTCGGGTCTTTACAGAAACACAGTTTAGCTTACCGTTTTACTGTGAGCCCAGATGAGTTGTCACCAGCCGGCCGCCATTTTGTTTCTCATAACTTAACGGCCAAACGTCACCCACAAACAAGAGGTAAATTTCCGTTTACCGCATAGGGAAGTCAAGACCCGCCCTACTCTTTCTCTGATTGGTTTGTACTTGCTGCCTTCGTTGTTTGGATTGGTTAGTTTTAGGCATAAGGGGTGAGATTGATTAGGGTGAGCCAATCAGAAACAGAGTAAGGCTGCGGCGCAATGCATTATGGTAGCTGTAGGTTTTATACCTCTCGAGCAATGGTCAAACGCAACAGCCCTTTTTCTCTGTTTTCTCTGGCCATGTAGCACCAAAATTTAAAGTAATTGCGTCTCTCTACTGTTCAGACAGCCTAGTTTTATGGAAGACCATCTTTCCATCAGTTAAATACTTATTTTAATGCAGAATGGCTTAACCTCAATGATTTAAACTACAGAGGTGATAGGGATAAACTAAGCACTGGGAAAGGCAATAACCGTTTCATACACAAAACAAACATTCATAAATATACCATTCACACGTATGCATGTATGCATGAAGTCACACATATATCCATGCAAGCACACACAACCCTAACCCCTAACATTATTTACATTTAAGGCACATGAAATCTATGTACATGACAAATAAAACAAACCAACACAAAGCATTTTTCATGTTCAGTCCCTGTAGCCTTTTGGTAGTGGGATGACTTCAGCCACTTCTCTCTCTAAACGTGGGCAGCTGTTACTCAAAAGACAATCAAAAATACAGTATCTCACAGTAACACGCACTGTGAGCTGAAAATGGATCCTCACAAAGAGTGACGGTCCCGCCTGCTCTCAGACTAAAACTCTCTGTCAAAGCTACAACATTGCTGATTGTCACGTCTTTGGTTAAAGACATCATCACACCATGGCGCATCAACTCTGCGGTGTCCCCTAAGCGTCATTTGCGTGCACGTGGTCTTCACGCTGAATGAGCTAGACTCAAACTGAGTAAAGTATTCTTTAGGAGAACGCCACTTTTTTTTTTTTTTTTTNGGTGTCCCCTAAGCGTCATTTGCGTGCACGTGGTCTTCACGCTGAATGAGCTAGACTCAAACTGAGTAAAGTATTCTTTAGGAGAACGCCACTTTTTTTTTTTTTTTTTGGACAGAAGCACCACAATGTGAAGTTTCACAGGTCTGCGGTGGTTCCAGTCCCATCCCAGTCGACTACACAACAATGACGATGCCAGCATTGGTAACTCTGAACATGAACAAGGATTTAAACAAAGTGATCAGTAGGAGTCAAAATCAGAACTCAAAGGAAGGTCAGTCAGTCAGTCAGTCTTCGGTGTCTCAGGAATTATATCAGTAGATTTCCTTTGAGTGCAAAAACAACTCAACCCAGCGCTGTCCAACAACCTGAGGCAGAGAGATACTTTTCATGGACAGTTACGAAACATCCATCCATGCATTTTCCACGCCCGCTTATCCTGTTCAGGGTGGCGGGGTGCCGGAGCATATCCCAGCATGTATTAGGCAAAAATCAGGGGAACACCTCGGGCTGGTCAGGGTTAAAATTACCTAAAACTTTAAATGTTGTTATAAAAGCAGAGCTATTAAATGGATTAAGGTTCAACTTCCAGGCTGGTAACATTGACGCTGCTATCGCCAGGTTAATTTTTCCACCTGAAACCTGTTGACTGATCTTCTGTCAATAAAACTGTGTTCAGAGGATACCAGAAGAATAATTTCAGGCCTCCGCAGGCAGCGCAAGTCACAGCTCCTGGCTGCCAAGCTACATGCAGCCATATCCTGTCAGAGGCAGTGAGCGCGTCAGATCATTAGCACCAAAATAAGGCAGTTAACGGGGTGAAACAGAACTCTCCACAAAAAGAAATCATCTCACTGCATCCGCAGGCTGACGGTGGCTAACATTAGCCATGATGCATTGAGAAAAAGTCCTATTTGGTAACAATCCCAACCTGCCAAAAAGCAAGACATAAATTAACAAAAAAAGTAACATTCATTTGGCTGAGAGATCTTTGGGTTTTTGTCTTTCTCTAGTGCAGCACAGTGGAGTTCCAGTGGTCTCTCTTTCGCTTCAAACTGCTTTCTGATCCACTCTACATGATCCATCGTATTTCTCTGTTGCAATCATATGGCCAGGTACTGTGGTTCTGGAGGCTACGCTTGTCTTTTTAGGCCTCAGAGGCAGCCTGTGGTTTGAGTTGAGCCTTCTCCATGGCGGTGCCGTACGGTAGAGAGCGCTTAAAGAAGCCGAACTAGAAGAAAACATTTGGGGAAAAGCAGAAATTAGAAATGAGCACAGAATTAATCACTTTAATTGCAGTCAGTTTCATGGAATTTCATTCTTTAAAGGTCCAGTGTGTGAGATTGAGGGGGATTTAGTGGCATCTAGTGGTGAAGATTACAGATTGCAACCAGCTGAAACTTCTCCTGGTTAGAATTCTTTCAGTGTTCATTGTTCAGGAAGTTTAAACAGGAGCCAAATTATCCATAGAGGTCTCCTCCTCTCCAAAACAAAAGGACCAGCTGCTTTAAACCTATGTATAAATAAACGCCTCATTCTGACGGCCAAAATACAAGGGACACAGACACGACGCAACACATCTGCCGCAGCATGCCCACAGCGTAGCATGTCTATTATAATCAACTGAAACTGCGACACTGAACATGAAAGTCATGCTTGCTTGCACGGGCACTGCACTGCTCAACATTCATTTTATGTTGTTGGTGACTCCGCATCCCTGCAACAGGTAAAAACTACATAGATTTGTGTAAAAAACGAGCAAAATCTGTTTAAAAATAATAAAGATGAATACCTCATAGTACCAGAGGCAATACGAAGCACAAAGCAACCTTGGGGGTGTCTTTACATGTCACATTAAAATAAATCAATCAAATAAATGCACACTGCTGTAGGAATGACCCGGTTAATTAATTAAGCTCTACTTAATGCAGCCTATAAGCTTCCAAGCTTGCATAACCAAGTGCATTATCACTTGGCAAAATTCCATACACACAGAGTGAAGCTGGCAGCAGCCACACGCTGCAAGACAGTCTATAAAACAAGCTAAGAAACCCTGCTTCACTCCACCTATGTGAAGATTCATGTCCGTGCCCCATGTATTTCAGCCATAAGGCAAAAAAACAAAACACAAGTCTTAAATTCAGGTGGTAATATACTAAAGAGAATATACTTATTATATTATCTTCTCTTCTGCTAATATATCCTCCTAAATCCTACACACTGGACCTTTAAATCCTTGTTTGACAGCAGCACTGACCTTGTACAGGACGTAGATGAGCAGAGCCAGGAGCAGTAAACCAGCCAGAATGGCCAAGATGATGATCCACAGAGGAACTGAGTTCTCGATATCTGGCTTGTTCCACACCACTGGGGTCACCACCTGAGGACAAAAGCTCAGTTTGTCAGTTTAATTCAGCAAAGAAAATTAAAATAATACTTCTGTATGAAGCAGGCCCTCTGGAATGAGTAAACAAAAGATCTAAAATACCTTTTTGTGTCCACTGGGATAATGCCTGGGCAGGATGGCGTAAGGCATCTTCTCCACACTGTATCTGGCCAGGCACTCCAGCACATACTGCTTGTAGGCTCTCTGAAGGAATGAACACAAGAATGCAATCTGTCAATTACACACTAGGTGGCGACACAGACCGCAAGCTTTCACAAAGACAATCCCTTCAGCATTCCTTTCCTATGAGCAGCTGTGATACCAGATAATGCATTTTACATTCACACATATGCCTTGTGTTACTGCATGCAGGGGGTGGTAAACAGTCTGTGTGTAGCTCAGACATGGCAGGCAGACAGAATGACAAATGTAAACACGTAGAAACTGCAATCTGTAATCTAGAGTCTCAGTCAGCAACTGTCGTCCCATTTGTTGAGGCAAATATGCGAGACTGCAGCCTTAAGATCTGATCCAGAAACAACACAAACCAATATGAGACTGACTACTGCAGCTTTGTACCTTGTGCCTGCCGCACATTTGAGGTTTTCACT
The DNA here is from genome assembly GCF_006386435.1 of Epinephelus moara. Classification (NCBI taxonomy): domain Eukaryota; kingdom Metazoa; phylum Chordata; class Actinopteri; order Perciformes; family Serranidae; genus Epinephelus; species Epinephelus moara. Next base: position 38,693,226 of record NC_065521.1, on the reverse strand, counting down.
CTCAGTGTTTTCTTTTTTGATGGTTTAATGAAAAATGGCTTCTTACTTCCTGCCACAGTCTGACATGAGAAAATACACAGGCACTGGTGGGAAAAGACTAATCTACAGTAAAGTGCACAGCCTTTTCCTCTGCCATGCCTCTGTCATCTGGTGGGAACACTAATGCGCTCATGTGCAGTACATGTCTGGTGAGTTTGCATGACAGGGGTCATCTCTGACTAACCTCAGTGAAGGTCTCAGCCCAGACGCGGGAGCGCACTTTCAGGATGGCAGTCGTCCCCTTCTCCAGCAGACCCACGGTGCACTGGAGCGCCCAGCACTCCGTGTTAGAGCAAGACTATGGAAACAAAGAGAAAGCAGTTAAGACAATGTTAATTAAATGCTTAATAAGTCAAGCCAACAGGGGTAACTCATACAGGAAAAAGTGAAAACTGGTCTGGCAGATATGGGCAGGACAACCAACAACCATGCTAATGCTGCAGGTCGAATAAATATAACAAAGAGCCCAATGTTATGATCAGTATTCCACGCCTGCTTCAAATTAGATTGAAGGAATGTCATGAGACTGTAAAAATGCAGCATGCACCACTCTCCACATTACTGCCCAACCACTAAAACCGACCCATTTTTCTCAAGACTGTAGAATACATATTCCTAATTAGATCCCCATAATGCAGCTTGGCACATTTCACATTTAAGAACATGCACACACTGTGTTATAGAGGTGGTGCTGAAGCTGGACCACCCCCAGACCGAGAGGTTTCGGCTGGTTTCCTGCGGGAGGGCGAATCAGTTTACTTATTACACCGAGCAGGACAAACACAGGAGGATAAGAGAGCCCCCGCCTGGTTCCCTTAGGCTCAGCGTTAGACAGACTTAATGAGAGTATTCAGACAGACAGGGGGCGAATCAGTCCACTTCCTCCTGGTGGAGCTCCTCAATGCTCCAGGGCATTGGGATCACTTAGGTTTATGGAAATGACATGAACGTGGACCAGTGCCAAAGATGCCTCAGACCCAAGTCCCACATATCCTCCCTGGTGGGATTACGTGGTCAAGATCTGGAGCTCGGGGGTGTGGAGGCTGTTCCCACAGACTCATGGAATAACTGGCCTTACTGTACAGCTGTTGTAGATACAGAGCCTGCACAGGCTGACACTTTGGAAAAAGTGCTGTAATGATTAGTGGAGTAACCGATCAGTCAGTCACAGAGCACCAATGATTAGTCGATCAATCCGTTGGTCAATTGAAAGAAAATTAAACAGCAACTATTTGGAATTGTTAAAATTTTTCAAGCAAAAATGTCAAACATTTGCTGGTTCCAGCTTCTTAAATGTGAAAATTTGCTGCAGCTTTAGGAGAAGCATTGCAAACACAATCACTAAGAAACATCCACAAGCAATGACAAAACTGCCCATCCATCCTTTGACAACAAAAGCGTACAACGTAAAACGTAAAAAGAAAGACTCAAATCAAGTCCGAACCAGCACTAGTTTTGTTTGTATGTATGAGGTAATACTGCAGTCATTAATGTTAGTATATTGGCTTGCACACTTTCTAATAAACCATCAATTCTATAGTTACACATGTTAAGTTGTTTATTACTAGACTGTGGTCCAGATTCTCTGCAGGTTTTTCCAGTAGCGCTCAAACAGAGGACCTTCCTGATTGATTAAAATACTAAAAATGACAAGTGTCCTGCTGCAGGATGAACACCTGAATCACAGAGAAATATATCACAACCTGGCAACCCCTAAATAGTTCTGCAACGCCTTTTAACAGATCATCAAAGCATTAATCATTTATGAATTTACCATTAATAAAGCTATTAGTTACGGCTTGATGAGAAATTTTGAGGTACTGTAGTCATTATGAATGCCTTCTGGTTATTAGTGCAGTTAAAGCCAGTCCTTTGTTCTTTATGCACAGCTCAGCTCTTCAAAGACTAAGCACAGGTCATTTTAAATTCTCACACTATGACCTAGGCTGACAGCTTCACCCAGGCATCACTTAACACTAACACACTCTGATCAAGAGACACTCTGAACAGCGATGTCTGTCCTCCTGAGCTTAAAAACTAAAAGTGCAGACACAGGCGAAACAAGAGAATGGGGTCCTTCATGCTGGCGTGTCATTGGACATGCTTGATAAACGAGCGCGGTTAGGAGCGACAGGAACACAGACAAAGCCCTCTTTGGGTGGAAGCAGGTATCCACAGAGGGAGGCAGAGAGAGAAGCTACCTGCAGCTGGGTGGATCAATGGGGCCACTGTGTGGGGGCTCGGGGCCTCACAACACCCAAAATTAGAGAGCGGTCTGTGAAGTCACCAGTGCATCACTGACAAAAAGCCTCCCATTCCCATCAGCCTCTCCACCCCTCCACCACTACTAAAGGCTCTTTAATGTTAATCACCACAACGGGACAAGCCTGTGCCCTCTGACCCCTCCCTTTTAACGACATCATAACCTAATTACCCAATCCCAGGAGCCTCATGTAAGAGCAGTGTCACCAAAATAGATCCAGACCTGCACACTTCAGGCAATAAAATATATTGTTCAAACCTTCTGTTTTTGTTCTCAGCACTTGGTCCTGACCTGCTGTTAGTGACACGAATGTAACGCCGTAACCACATTAACCTCTAACTGTAAACTCACGCTCCTCATTCCCTCACTTTCAAGTCACCTATTACATTAGACTTTGGCCTGATGGTGTTCATCCATCCATACAACATGTATTTATAGAACATGACAATTCCTCTTTAAAGGGGACCTATAGCCTAATGTTCTTCCTCATTTTCTTTATATATGATGTTACGTTGTTGGATGTTCATATTAAACATGACCAAAGTTTCAAATAATGAGGTACATGTATGTGAAAGTATCCCTGTGAGCAAAAACCTCAGACTCCAGAACGTACTTAATACTCTGTTTCCATTTTTTCTGCTTTCGAGTTAAGATGACATCAGCTGGTGACAATTTTTTTAATATGGTCATCGCTACTGCGAGTGTTTACATTATGTAGCCTATACTGCTACATGTAGCTTCATGCTAACGTCAGGGAAACATGTAATCTTGGTTGCCGATGTTGTTAATTTCTCTCCAGTTTCAGATTATATTCCTGCTTAAACGTGTCCAGTTGTGATTAGAAGCTTTTATTGGTGATTTTCCTCGGTAGAAAGTGCCGCTGTGCTCTGTTACAGTCATTTCCTGGCTGCAAGTACTGCAGCAGTACACTGCTACATGTAGCTACATGCTAAGATCTGGGAAACATAATCTTAATGCCAATGTTGTCAATTGCTGCTGAAACATGTTCGCTAATGAAAAGTTTGATTAATCAGTCAATGATTTTTCACGAAAGAGAGTGCCATTATACTCTGTTGCAGTCATTCCCCAGCTACAATGATGAGACACTGAGGTTTGGAAGACCTGGAAACACTGACCAATCAGAGCAGACTTGGCTTTTTCAGTAGGGGGGCTTCAAGAGACGGGTGCTTAAGCATAGAGTTTCAGACAGAGGGTGAATACAGGTGTTCCAGCACAGACAGTATGAGCAAAATGAAGTGTTTTTTGAACATTAAAGCATGTAAACATGTTGTACCACAAATCCAAATTACAAGTATGAACCTAAAAAATAAGCTTAATAGGTCCCCTGTGAGCGTCTTACCAGGTTAGTCAAATGAGCAAGTGGATTCCTGTGGACGTCCCTCCTCTCAATGCGGTGCTCGTGTGCCTTCAGAGCAAGGATAGGTGGTTCTGTGGACGTGGGCTGGAGCTAAAAGAGGAGAGAGAGCACACACACAACACCCATTAGGACAACACAGACACTGACCTCAACAGGCAGAAGAGCACACCACCCTTTCTGTCAATATAAGACCTAATGTTAGCATGACCCCAAGGCATTTGTCATTAATCAGAAGCATGTGAGCTCTGCTCCTCATGGATTCCCGTGGAAATTCACCGTACTTAGCAATTCACCAGGGAAAAAAAAACATTAGATCACAGCTAAGACAGATGACCACTCCCAACCCTGCAAAACATCTGTCACGTAAAATGTAAACACAAACAACTGCAGTGAAATGCTCCCAAAGCTACAGCTCGGTATCAGGGGGGCGTGTCGCTGGGTGTTGAAAATGAGTGAGCTGCTGGGTGAGGTGGTTCATCAAGCTGTGCTGAGCACAGGGAAGAGCTGGATCTTCAAAGTGGTGGTGGGGTAAGTGTCCTGGGTGGGGCTGAGAAGCTGGGAGGAGGAGGTGGGTGTGGGCCTACCAGCGGAAGGGCCCAACTGTTAATCATACATGCGAGTGGGAATCGGTGGGAGATGTGAACCGTCTGATACAGCCTCATTTGACCCTGAGAGGTGTGCGTCTGCATGTGAGATACTTAGGCTCTGTCCCAATGCACCCCTTGCCCCTACCATTTAGCCCTTACCCCTTCATTTGCATGTTAATGTCTAGGGGTAGCGTGTCCTGATTATGTTGGGATAGAGGGGTAAGGCGAAGTGTCAGGGATACATGGCCCTCCAAATAGAGTTCTCCCCCCCTTGATGGCATCTTACGCTCAAAATTTAACTGAAGTCCCGCAGTGAAGTTGCTTCACTTGTTAATGCTCCTTTAATATGAGAGCAGAGTGGCAGGGTAGGAGCACCGGTTGCTAACGTTAGCCTGCAGAGCACCACAAGTGGCCTGGTAATGAAGTTGTGTTCTTTTTTTATTTGATGACTTGTGACTTATGTTGTGAACAAACCAAGAGCATCCATGCTTTTCTACTTCCATAAAATAAATGGTAAATGTCATTGTTGCCATAGTTGTGTCTGTTTACGGAAACACTATAGATGAGGATACTTATGACATATCAAGGTCTTGAAGGGTTGTCCCATTTCATAGGGGAATGTTTCAACCACTACCCCTCAAAACTCTGTCCCGAGGAGCAAAGGGGCACTCAAAAACAAGAGGTAAGGGTAAAAAAAATAAGGAATGGGATTGAGCTTTACTTTGAGGCGTTTGTGGTTCATGTATTTATCAGCTGTGCAGTTGATGGGGCCTTCTGTGGAGAACTTCAGAGGGTAAAGCAGGTTTTGACCCTGGACACTGAGGGGACAGCGCAGCTCCAGTAGGGTGTGACTGATCCGGCTGGGCCCGTTGTTCACCAGCTGGAAAAAGGAAATGAAATAGGAAACGTCAGTATATGAAGTATTAGAAAACTTCAAAAGCAGCTTGATCATTTCATATTTTAGTTATAGCTGGGAGGTTGCAACAGATTTTTTCCCATGCTGAAACTCTCATATCTGACATATTTTCTTAATCTACAAATAGGTCACCTACAGTGGAGCGCTGTGAAATCTCACCCATGTGAAAGTGGAACAGCAGAGCCTGAGAATAAATCACCCTGCGTAATCTGGAGTACATTTTCTTTGGTTTTCCTTCATTGCTGCCATGGGAAGTCAACTTGCTTTTACGAACAGTAGGATCTGCTTTCCAACCCAATCTGCTCAGCCCCGGTGAGTCTGCACAGCTAACATGGCTGATTACCTCATAGATGTGTTCCACCGCAGGCCCAACGTCCTGCTCCACCCCATAGTTTTTGGTCACCTTCCAGTTGGCCGGTGGGAAGAAGACTTTATCTGGTCGAGACACGCTTTAAAGGAGAATTGGGGGTGTGAGAACATGTGTGAGGGAGGCACCAGAGACTTAATGAAATTCCACAAGTTCAAATGAGGGAATCCAAACTCTCAACTCACCCCTGCAGAATGACTTCAGCCTGGACAACGACCTCCAGCTTGTAGGGCACAACCTCGCTGTGGGAGTTATTCTCATTTTTACTGTGGAAACAGAGAGAAGAAAAAGATTTTGATTAGGTGACATCATTTGAGGGTTGTGGAGATTAAGTCAGCTGAACCAGATCCCCACATGTTCTATGAACTGTTCTCAAATCTGTTGGACGCTGACATCAGGTCATACCTGCGAATCTGCAGCTCGAACTGAACAGTTTTGTGTGTGTCCTTCAGTCGTGGCACTGTGAAGCGTAGACCTGCCCACAGCTGCAAAGAGATCCAACACATTAATCATCATCATCATCATCATCATCATCATCATAATATTTTCTATGACTACCTAACAAGCAACAGAGAAGGGAGAGATGTGAAGTATCTACCCTCTATTTACAGCACTGTTGAGAACTCTCAGGCAGCTATTCCTCCTGTCTCTACTCTACCCATCTGATCCACTGATAGATACGTGATGTTCTTGGGTGTGTCAGTCTGTGAACTCCTCATCTATCTCGCAGACAGATGGGTTACACGCGGGCAGGTCCAACACGTGGCTGAGAGTTCCTGAGCCTGATATATAGTAGGGGGCTTGACAGTTTTAATGAGTGTCACTCAGCAGAAATGACTAATTTTCAATAGAAAGTGTCACTCAGTACTTTCTTTTTATGTTGCGCACCTAAATTTTTTTGTTTTTTTCACACACTTGTTTGTCAGCCACTGTGACACACGAGTATAGCGTTAGTTCAGGCAGAACACAATGTCAAGCTCAGCTCACATCCCAGCTGATCTCAAACAGCCCAATAAACTGATGGAGCAGCTTATTGATGGAAGGGAGTCAGCTGATAGATCACATGATTCCTTTCTATGCAACCAATTGGCGAATCTCATTCAGGGCGCCCTATTTAAACTGCTCTGGTCTGCCTACTGTTGCTGCTTCCTCTGCAAGCCACTTTGCAACCTGCCTCCACCCCAGCTCCTCCTTTTCATGCTGTGTCTGACTTATCAATGTCATTTCTGTTTGTCATTGATGCTGCTCTGTTCTGTTCCTGGGGGTCTTTATTGCTGCTCTCCCTGCCTTAGGCTTTCCATGTAGGCGCATGGAAGGGCAGGGACGTGTGTGTGCTCTCTACCTCCGGCTTTCCTCGATTGCACATGGAAGGGCAGACAGGTGTGCTCTCTCTGCTTTAGGCTTTCCACGTAGGTGCCTGGAAGACGCTTTCTGTGTAGGCCCGAGGAAAGGCAGAGAGGCCCCACAACAGAGCCATACCGCCAAATATAATTAGTGTTCCTGACTGAACTGGAGTTTTGTGTCGCGGCATGAGCCACATAGAGCAGAATCCAGTTGACTAGATCATCAAACAGTCCTGCATTTGTTGGACCAAAACATATTCACTCTGTATCTCCCTTCTTTGGTTCAAGGGACACACTAAACATTTCATTTTCTTGCCCTCTCTTTGTCTTCTCAGGAGAAGTAAGTTTAAAATCTCTTCTTCTTTAATTAACTCACTGATTTCATCAGATCTCTCCATTATCAAAATGCAAAAGGAATGAAAATTTGAATTACAAAAAAAGTAAATGTTGCATGGCTCTTTAACTTATGTAGATCAACACTCATCAAAAGTGAGTTCCCCTATAATAAATAAGGCCTTAATTTGCCCTTTCTTTATCTATAATCCCAGATCTATTTTTACATTAAGTCTGCCTGCATCTACTTTTTTTCATGAGCTATCTCTCGTACACATCAGATCAATAGTGCTACAATCTTCCGAAAGAACAAGTGAGCAGCTTTCAGGAACTGTTTTTAAAATGGAGAAGTCTGTCTATCTTTTCCAGTTAAAATGCAGTCGTTGGTTTTCCTCTACAGACCTATTAAAAGCGTGCCAGCTTGTGACTGCATCATTAAAAAGGGGAACTCTGCCCAGCAGGGAGCTGAGGGCACAGATGGAGTCTGTGCTTCCTGTAACAACATTTCCTAACACATAGTGACTTTTCCTGTGCTGTTCACACCCAACCTGGGGATGACATGCAGCTTGTGTCTTACAAAGAGCAGGAAATCATGATGTTGTGTCAACTGTTTACCACAGCACCATATCCTGCAGTCCTTTAACTCATCACACATGGAGTGAAGGGGAAAAAATACTGCCAAAAGATGAGCTTACACTGGTACCAGACTTCATCGGGTTGCCCAAATCACAGCTGAGGTATCGGGTCTGGTTCTCTGTCTCATAGCTGCAGGTCAGCTGAGCCAGGCTCTGAGAAACAAGATGACAGAGGACTGAGTCAAACCACAGCAACGGACAATCATTAACAGCTGTAATCATGTCCTGAGACGGATGTTAATTGCAGGAAGTTGTAGGTTGTCACTGTGCATCTCTACTCACCTCATTGTTGCGTGCAATACCGCTGTAGTCAGCTTCTGGGGGCAGCACCACATACAGCTCTGCCTCATACGCCCCTCCCTCACCCTCGTTCCTGGCATTGAAAGTCAAGGTCAGCGAGTTGTCATCGCCCAGGTAGACTTCCTTCCTGTTCCTGAGGAGCCAACAAAACAAAAAGGTGATTAGTAACAGGGTCAACGGTCAGGTTAAATGGTGTCAGCACTCCTTAGACAAATAAATGTGATTATAGAGCAATGTGTTCAGAACAAGTAATTTGACTGGACAAGGGGCATTCCACTGGTGCTGATGTAGAGTACAACATGACTGAATGATTTTTTTAGGGCTTTTTGGCTTCATTATAGCACAGCTGGAGATTGACAGGAAAAGGGAAAGACTCGAAGTTCAGCCTATATGAGGCGCACAATCTACCAGATGAGCTAGAGGCTGCCCCATCACTGGGACTTTAAATTGTGGCTCTATCACTCCCCTTTGATGTAAACCGTCAATAAAAGTAACTACCCTACATTAATGGTCATTATAATAAACTTTACACCACAAAGATGATCATATTTCCACCAATAACAGTTGAGTTAAATAATGAATAGTCGTCAGAGGAGGATTAAGGGGAGGAAAGAAGCCTGGATGCTCCACTTCAAACCTCCAGGTGTGCTCATATGACATCAGCTGTTGTTGCAACATACTGTCTGATCAAGCTGTTAACTCATCAGAATCACACATATGACATCATAGCATCTGTCAGCAGACTCTTACACTGGTTGCACATAAGTGGAAACATACAGATAACTGTAGGATGGTACAAGGTAGCTGGCCTGTGGCAACATGTACATCTACACAGAGTAGCAAGCTAGCGTGAAAGCGGGAGAGAGAAAGATGATATGCAGCAAAGGGTTATGGGTTGGAATCAAACCCACAGCAGCTACAGCATGGACACAGCCTTTGTACATGGGGTGCCTTCTCTACCAGGTGAGCAGTGGGTACCCTAGTGGTGGATATATTAGTGAAAGCTGAGTGAAATAAATTATTTAATGTAAATATAAAAATAATTATAAATCATAAGCTGGTGTTGTTTATAGCTGGTAACTAATAAACAGCACGTGTAAAACTGTTGGATAGGAACAAAATCACATGAGAGGGAGTGCTGCTGTAATCAGTGGTGTAATATAATAAAGTAATAATGCTTTCTTGCATTTTGGGGGGTTTTCTGTACTTTATTTGAGTTTTTATATTTCTGTCAACCTTCACTTTTACGCCAATAACTTTCTAACTATGAAAGTTAAAGCATTTTACTCCACTTTTACTTCAGTTTCTATGTATTTCTATGTCCCAGGCAATTGCGTTACTTCATGACTACAAAATAAAATCTAAAGGTGTAAAATCTAAAAATAAAATCTAACAATCAGTAGTCCTAGCCTGCAAGTTCGAGCATAAGTTAATCACATAAAGGCAAGTGCAAACAACTGCTCTTAAAGTTTCAATTTCTAGTCAAGCACAAGCTGCATGTCAGATTAGATGTGACATGCTAGCAACTACATCCCACTAGATGATGAGACTGATGATGGAGGCAGAAAATGGCGTCCCACACCAGAGAGGGCGGTTTATAATTCAAGGAGACTTGTGACAGGTAGCTGCACAGATACTGCTCCACTGTAGTGTGTCAGCCCTTTATAGTCAAAGGTTTTCTTTAAATCCTTCCAGTCATTTTTCAAGTGGAATGCACACCCCACATTTAAGGTGGTGTGTATGTTAAGATGAAATAAACTTCATAATTCTATCTGCTTGCTTTTTATCACCAGCATTTACTTGTACTTTTACTTTCAATACTGGTAAGATTACTTTTGTTATACAAGTACAGGAGTTTGCATGTTCTCCCCGTGTCAGCGTGGGTTTTCTCCAGGTACTCCAGCTTCCTCCCACAGTCCAAAGACATGCAGGTTAATTGGTGACTCTAAATTGTCTGTAGGTGAATGGTTGTCTGTCTCTATGTGTCAGCCCTGTGATAGTCTGGTGACCTGTCCAGGGTGTACCCTGCCTCTCACCCAATGTCAGCTGGGATAGGCTCCAGCCTCCCCATGGCCCCCAACAGGATAAGTGGATACGGAAAATGAATGAATGAATGAATGAATGAATGAATGAATGAATGTAAGTACAGTAAATATCAAATACTTTAAGACTTTGACTTTAAATGTATTCTAATAATTGACTTTCTCTTCTCGAAAAGACATTTTCTGGTGAAATATCTGCACTTTTACCCGAGTATGGCTTTAGGTACTTCATAAACCACTGGATGTACTGAACACCAGCACAGCTGTGATTCGATCGTAGGCACGAGGCCGCGGGCAACAGCACTCCCTCTCGTGTGATATTGGTTAAATGAAGTCGCTGTTGTGTGTAAACAATGACATTCTTTGTTTGGGTTTGCTGGCAGGAGAGGGGGCAATAAATTGCTGTTGCTTTAATGAAACGAATACATTTTCAGGCTTCGCGCTTGGCACATCTTTTTTATTTAGAGTCCAGCTGTGAAAAACACATCGATTAGATTCATCTCACAAAGCCTCTCCATTAAATGAAAACTTTTCCGATGTGGCAATAAAGTCATACATGCCTAATAACAGAGCGTAGGACTGTAAAACACCTCCTCCTCCCTCGCTTTCTCTCACTCCCTCCACCTCTCTGCGCAGCTAAGAACAATGAGAAATTCCACATGTTGGGCCACACAGACGCTTTTAATTAGCTTGCTCTCATAAAGCAGAGCAGGAGAGCAAGAGGGAGACGATTTGTGAAGCTGATTCTCTGCCAGCCTGCGACTCAACCGTAGTCTGATTCTAACTGGCATTGCACTTTTCAAACCAAACAAAGGCTCAAAATTAGAAAACACCACGAAACCTTTAAGCTTTCCTCAGAGACCCTTGGTCTCACAGGTTATGTGCTTTGGCAGAAGAAGAGAAGAAACAACACTGCAGGAATGATGAATACTTTTTTTTTCTCATGAAATTCCACTAAATCACGGCCATCCCGTCAACCCCTCTTACTGCTATTAGGCGTTCTTAATTTGCAGACAAAAACATGTAGCTATTATTCCAAATTGCACCAATCACACTTTCTACGGCTCAATGTCTGGAGCTGCACTTGGATGGAGCGCAGCACCAACATGCACTCACAGCAGGTTGCTCCATGTGTGATGGATCAGCCATAGATTGAAAAAAAATGGAGGCAGATGGTAGATAAATATAGGAATGTGAAATCGAAATGACAGAGCAGAGAAGGGAGTATCGAGGAGGCTGTTATTTTTGAGAAAAATGCTAACAGATTTCTTAAATCAAAGTGTGGAAGGCAGGGTGCTCCTGACGGCTTCAGAAGCAGGCGAGGTTGGGACTCTGGAGCTCAACTCCCATAACCTTCATTTCCACCAAGCAGCTTGTGACACATTGGAACGTTTGTTTTTGTGTTGCCACTGTCAAAAGTTGTGGATGGTACCAACAGAACCACTGGACCTGGCTACAACCACTGCTGATTGGTCATACATGCACACACCTGCCATTTATAAACATCCCATCCACTGTGACAGCAACTCTTAACACTCAAGCCTGATCCTGAAGACTTGTATGCTGGAGCCTGGACCACAGCATACAAGGCGAAAGTGACTGATGAATTCACAGCCTTGGTAGGAGGGAGTTGACCTTGACTAATGAGGTGCAGGCGTTCCACTGCATTGTTATGCTACTTACAACTGATGCAGTGATTGTAATCAGATAACAACCCAATCTACATTTAAGAGAACTGTCTTTGCTGAAAATGCAAAACAGATCTGGGGTTTAGGTACATGTCTGTATGGGTTAGGTACCAGTTCTAAGTGTACTATACTGAAAGTGTGAGGTGAAAACATGGCTATATCTTCCCTTTCATCTCTCCTGCCTTTTCCCCTTCACTGTTTGTCCTAGCACCTGTAGAGCAGAGCTGCTTCCTGTTTTCAGAAGACGGTGTTCCCTTACTCTACTGCACCACTGTGGCTATTAACAGCTCTCTCTGGTATGTTAAACTAAACAAAGCAGCGGAACAACAAAAACAGCTGTATTTACACTTTAGCACTCAAATCCAAGGTCCCATTTGCACAGTGGAGGTGAAGAGTTCAGTGACCCTGTTCACACTTTGCCATGTACTCTCCATACTCTCTGGGGTGTTTAGAAAATGTACAAGGAAATGAAGAGACTCACCCATGAACTGCAAGCTTCAAGTCAGGAACACAGATGTTGTCTTCTCCACAGTCCAACAGAATCTGAGCCTATAGGATGAACATAAGGGGTTATAAAAGGTTTAATAGGGGGATGTAGACTGTAATAATCATACAATAGATGCACTTCTTTTACACGTGAAGAGAATTAGGCGCACAGGATGAATCAAATATCTGTTTATGGGAGACAATAGGATGAGTGTAGCAAGATGCGACATGTGGTATGACTAATACATTCCACCCCAGCCTCACACAGACACACACCTGCACTGCAGTCCCCCTTATCTACAAGACATCATCACTGCATCATCAGACAGTTACAAACACTATTGTGGCTCAGAGGGACAATGTCTGACTCAGTGAGATCATGACAGGCGCAGACACACACCACCTGAACCAGCTGTCCCCGGCCTGCACACACACATGCTTTCTGTTTGCGGCATGAGCGAAGGAAATGATGAACGGAGGAAGTGTCCGGCCCCAGAGAGGCAGTGCCGGAGGACATACTCCTGTGGAGCTCGAGCACAAAGCTGCCAGCTCCCAGCTCTCACCAGCGTCCCACATCACAGCGCTATGTGGCAAACCACGCTTTTACCACACGCTACGCCACCCAGCGAACCACAGCAGTATATGATCATATGGAGAGGGAGGAGCCTAGGGAAACTTACTGAGACATGGGATATCTCTGTTGACCTGAAAAGCAGAAGTGGGGGCTCAGAGATTACAGTGGAGGGAAACACAAGAAAGGAAAAGAAACACTGCAGGATAAATGGACGACCGCTGAACGTGTGGCAGGGCAGCGGCAGGGAAAGCCCTGCGGATCGCCAAATTGCATCCCGCTGCGCCTGTGACAGTGTGATGATGCTCATGACGAAGAGGATAATAAATAGAAATAGAGGAGGAGATTAGAGAGAGCCAAGCGCCCCCCTTGTCATTACACCATCCAGGGGCTCTAATTATGGACACCATGGTAACCACCATGCTAACTTGGCCACATGTGCACTCTGTATGTCTGTGTAGGGCAGGAGAACGGCGTTCGTAGGCCTGTCACTGTAGTTAAACAACAACAACAACATTGACCTCAGCATGTGACATAATGAGGGCACTGAAATCAAAACGCTTACTTGGCAAAATGAGTGGAATCCATTAATCAAATTCCCACTCATTTGGTCAGATCTAATTATATTTAAGAGGAACACCACCCAAATTATGAATTCCAAAATGTTTTTTCCATGGTCTGGGAAAGTCCAATCAATATTAGAACACATGAGATACTCTCTCTCAAAGCCAGAGACCAAAGACGGAAGTCTCAAATTTGTCATGTCATAGGGTATAAAGTCTGGAGCTGCTCTATAGACAACTCTTTTTTTGCATAGAGGTTGCTCTACAGGGGCACTATGAAGTCCCTTCTTTACACCACCTTGGCATTTTAACAAAGAATCAAACACCGCTGGCAACATGTTGCTCCAGTGTGTGATTTTAGAGAGCATGACGGTATGGCAAGTGTGAAATATAACATACACGTCAGCAGCTCTTCTTTTTTTTTAAAGATTATTTTTTGGGGCTTTAATGTCTTTAATGGGCAGGACAGTGTGAAGGGGGGAGAGAAAGAGGGGATGACACACAGCAAAGGGCCGCAGGCTGGAATCAAACCCACAGCCACTGCAACAAAGACAATGCCTTTGTACATGGGGTGCCTGCTCTATCCACTAAGCCACGACACCCAACATCAGCAGCTCCTTTTAAACAATAACAACGGCATGACATGGTACTAACTATCAGTTACCGTCCTTGGCATATGGCGCTGATCTCGTCCTATGCCTGGAGGGTAAGGAGATCCCAGAGCTCATTGTCTCCTAATTTTACTGATATTTTCTGCCACTGTCTTTCTTCTTCGAGTTAGCTGCTAACTGCTATCACCTGCTTTTTAAATCTCCCACCAGGGGGTCGCACACATAACATGTTGTCAAAGCGTCTTCTGGCCAGCTGTACCTTTTACATGGATGTTGATTCGGAGGGAAAGGCACTTCAAAATAAAAGCTCTGTGCTGAAAGTTCACTGTACTTCAAAATAATGTGTGTTTTTACAAACTTGACATGTTCATGAGTCACTTGCGGTCTATTCAGAATGGACCTGCAGCCCACTTTTGGACCATGACCCATCAGTTGGGAACCACTGATCTAGAACATCTTACCCATTTCATTGTCTATGGAGCAGCACCAGACTTTATACCCTATGACATCACCAAAGTGAGATTTAGCACTGTCACTTTTGGATTTGTTCATGCTTACTAATATTTTTGGACCGCCTTAGACCACAGGAATAACATGTGTTAATCTTAAAAATGGGCGTAGTTCCCCTTTAAGAACAATGAGGGCATTGATGCACCATTGCAGCCATTTCCAAGCTCTAAAAAGGTGACAACAACTGGGATCCTTTCTGGTTTTCCACAAACAAATGCTTTTGTACAAGATCTGAGAATAATTGCAATTAATAGATCCATCATAATGTCTTAACTGCTTATAGAAACATGTGGACTGTGTTAAGATGAGAGAGACTGAGACTGTGCCGAGCACATCAACCATCTCTCATTCTCACTCCAGCTTGAAGAGAGTAGGAACTTGGCAGAGTCCGTGAAATGTTACATGGGCTGCCACGCATTCTCAGAGCATATGTGGGAATCAATAGGGCATCGTGTGTCTGATCAAGGCCAAGGCTGCGGTATAACAGCCACCCCTCACCATTTATACACTGTTGCATTAACACAGACTAAAGTAAGATTAATGAAATGTGTTGGCAGTCTGACACTACTCCCACTCTCCCTTTTACACACAAACAGATCAGGTTTGCCCTCTTTGGGTGTTTGGTGAAAAGGGGCTTTTCCAGGTTTAAGGATGATGTTTAGCTCAGGCTCGTCTCAAGGTCTTGGTTCAGCGATAGACCACATCTGTTGGAGGCCCCAACAGCTTTGATATCTAGGAAGGACATCAATGACAGGGTTCAAGTCCTGATCCAACAAGATAGAAACAAACCACGAGAGAGAGAGAAAAAGAGGGGGAGATAAAACTACGCTGATTGCCATTCCCCAAACGCTACAATCCGGTTGCTAAACTCACATATGGTGAACGCCGTGCCACAGCTGAAAGGATACCCACATGTTTAGCCAACTTAACTCACTGCCAGAGGAAAACTGGCAAAACGCCGCAAGATTTCAACCAGATGGGCAAGCAGCCCGACTGTGCCCCACCCAGAAATATCAACCAACCTTCTGTGTCTGCAGCTCTGGAACGAGTCACCTATGTACCGTTACGCAGCCAAGCAGGCTGAGAACAATTCCTGCTGGGATGGGGAAACACTCCACTGTACATATGCATCACATTTTCATTTTGAAAAACAGCTTTCCAGACACTCTGGACCTCTTCCCAGCGGAGTAGTTTAGAATTTACATTAAAAAAGAACAGGCTCTTTCATCAGGGACAGGAGAACGCCAGTGAGTAGCTGGCTGGTGATACGGGGTATGATTACTCATATCGGCGGATATTCTTATCATCAGCTCAGTGAGAATGAGCCAAAGCAATCTAAGAACCATATGTACGTTATTAAAGAACACTGCCACACCATATATTGATGCTAGAAGACCTGTAGATCACTCCAGGGTTAGTTAACTGTGCTGGATAGAAGATAGGGAGAGTGTAATGCACGTCAATATACCTTCTGCTCAATTACGCTGGTGGTCTGATAGTTGAGGATGGGCCGCAGGCCGTGGGAGTCGGCAGCAGCTTTTGGATCCAAGCTGAAGTTCAAGGCCACATAAATGGGGGAGAGTTTATCTCTGAAGTCTTTCTCATCCTGCAGTCAAAGAAACGCATACCAGGGTGTTAGTCAGATGCAGTTTGTGCAGAAAGTGAGAATCTGCTGGGCAAGAATATCACAGGATTTCGGTACACAGCATAATCACAAAAAATAGCCACAGCTGCTGCTTTATATTTTTTAGAAAAACTGTTTTTATTGCACATTTTTTGTCAGTGATTATGATTACCGAAATGGCTTAAGGGACAGTGCACCCCCAAATCAAGAATACATACTTTTCCTCTTACGTGATATTGTGCGTAGAAATATCTGCCTTCTCTGGCTTATAATGGAACTGAATGGCCCTCGGCAGCTTGTGGTGCTCAAAGCGCCAAAAAACGCATTTTAAAAACTCAACAGCAATGTCTCTTTCTAGAAATCATGACCCAGTTACTCAAGATAATCCACAGACTTTGTTGTTAGGAGTTGTATATAGGAACTATATATACAAACGCCACTGAGCTAGCTAGCATAACAGCTCAGCCAAGGAGGATGCCAATAATGTTTGTCCATGCACACTTCCTGATTCGGCTGGCAGGTGTAGTTCGGTAGAAAGAAAATAGTTCCTGCATGAAACTGCTCACAACAAGGTCTTTGGAATATCTGGAGATACTGGATCATGATTTCTGGAAAGAGACACTGCTGTTGGCGCTTTGAGCACAACAAGCCGAGTGCCATCTAGTCCCATTATATTTGAGGGAAGGCAGACATCTCTACAGCCACTATCTCCAACACTCTGCAACTCACACCAAACAATCTAAGGTAAGAGGAAAAATGTGAACTGTCCCTTTCAGTCTCAGACGAAATAATAACTGTCATAGATGTTTTTTACTAGTGAGAAAGAGGGCTTACTCTTAGGTAGATCTTGGTGTTGTTGCACACACGCTCGCCATGCCGCACTCTCACACTCCTCTGGAGCGAGGGCTGCTGGGAATCCAAGAACAGAGCCCTCCTCACTGCACCTTTCTGCTTGTGTTTATTGCTATCGAGCTGCACCTCCACCTGGAAATCTGGAACACACAGACAAATGAGCATTCACGGCATGATGAATGTTCTTGAGTCACGTAATGACAGGTTTAAAAAAAGGCCTCCATAAAGCCTACGAAGCACACACAATGTAGTCAATGTAACTTAACAGGCACGGGGAACACTTGTATATAAGGGAAGGAGTAATTAGAGATAATAACTAGGGGTTGATATAGAAGGAGACTGAGCACAGAAGAGGTTTGATCATTAAGAGGTGGATCACAGAAGATATTTTTGCACTCCCTTCTTTGTCATAACAAAATCCAAAAATCCCCATCAGCTGCCAAAACACTTTAACCTACAGACGTGTTATGGATTTAAAACATTACCACTGGTGGCTATTCAACAGTTTCCTTACTAGTAATAAAGTGCAGATGTGGAAAATTGGCTCACCTAAGATGTCTGGTAGGTGCTTCCCATCGGCAGATATGCAGAAACTCAGGTTGACACTGTTTTGGACAGGAGGGACAGGGGCATGATGAGGGAAGCATATTCATATATGGCAGAGATTCAGTATAAATACACTGTGCACACAAGGACACCTCACTTGCCCCCGCTTGTTCTCTCACTTTCTCTCATGGCCCATTTTTCTGGTGTCAGCTCCTTACATGGTTCACATTACAAGGCACGAGACGTAATGGGAATACGATGCATAATATGAAAAAAATGCCAAATGTTTGGAGACATGCTGGCATCCGACCGCTTTCGCCAGCCAAGTTGATAAATCAGTGTGTCTCCGTTTCCACACACAGCCCCCCCACACAAAAGGAATAGCGGAGTTAAGAAGGGTGAAATTGGGCGAGGACTCAGGTTTCAGTGCTGACCAGTCAATGCCTGTCTATATAAGCCTGTAGCTCTCTCCCATGACATCAGCTGCACAACATGCTGCTGCTGTCCAAAAGTCTGCAACCCCAAAACCCCCAATCCTTTTACTAGTAAACCCACACAAGAGGCACAGAGCAAACACTGGAAGAAGTGAGAAAGGAAAAAGGGAGAGATTGTCGGAAAAAAAACACAGGAAAGGGAAGAGAGGTGAAAAAAGAGACAGAAAGACACAGTGTACAAGGACTTCCTTCTGTGTCCTGATGTTTCCCAGCTGTGTTCCACCACCAAACAATATCTCATTCAAAGCAAAAAACCTTCCAGCCCCTCCCCTCCCTCGCTCCCTCCCATTATCCCTTGTGCTCTCCTTTCACCCCCACCAAAAACTCCTCATCACCAGGCAACGTAGTGTAATCAAGACACATGTGTATACAAGAGTTTCCTTTATGGATCAGGATCTGGAAAGGGGGGCGAAAGCAGACACATGAGCACGGTGTCAACCATGTCGAGCAGCGAGCAACCGTCGTCTGTTTCCTCTCCCCGTTTCTGGCTGTGCACATTTGGTGGAGGCCAAAAAAGGCTAACAATGCTGCTATTCAGCATGTTATTCCTCTGCTCCTCAACAGAAACAGTGTGATATGAAGACATTTTGAAAATGGGTCAGATAAGAGCAGCTCTCGATACAACTTAAAACCGTGAATGCTGATAGACAGGATATTGCTTATCAGAACTTCCTGCCAGGATAGGAGTGTTTATGCATGTGAAGGAAGTGGGGAAGCCCATCTTTTGGCAGAGGGGTCAAACAAAATACCAACAGAGAAGTACTGAAGCAGAGTCACAGGAAGCTGAGGGTTGATACCGGACATGCTAAACACTCACCAGGAAACAGGAATGCTGGTGTTTCCACTGGTGACGATGCAGTTCTTCTCTTCAGGGTTGATCATGGTGGGGTAAACTGTCAGAGAGGCACTGGTGTTGACGATTGGGCGGGATCTGTGGGTAAAGAGTGTAGATTGAAGACTCAGTCAGCAAAGATTAAATATTCTCTTTTACTGGCTTAAAGGACCAGCTTGACATTTAGGGAAATATGCTTATTGCAGTTGCCGAGAGTTAAATACGAAGATCGATACCTATCACATGTATGTTTGTCAAAGAGACGCTGACATTATCTAAGCTTAGCAATAAAGACTAGAAATGAAGGGAAACAGCCAGAGGTGTGGACTGGAGTCACTTGGACTTGGACTCTAGTTAGACTTAAGTCACAAATTTGATGAAATTAGACTCAACTTGAAAAGACTTCTCGACTTGGACTTCAATACCAATGACTCATGACTTCAACTGGACATGAGCCTTTTGACTTGAAAATACTTGTTACCTTCTCTTCAGCCCATCAATTAGAAAGTATTTCTAATCAAATAAATGAATTTGCCTTCTTTTCTTAAATCAACTACTGTTAACAATATTCATTCCCAGCAATTCTACACTTGATTCCTCAGATGATCCACTTTGTTTGAACCAGTTGGCCACATTCAATCAAGCTGCAGGAAAGAAACATGAAGAACTAACATCACATTACTGAGGGCCAGCTGGAAAAAATGATGCAGAAGATAATTTCGTTCTCATATAAAAACTACGCAGTGGTCAACAAAAAAAAAAATTGCAGTATCCAAAATGTGCGGGCCGAAAATTGTGGCTGGAGATATAACAACTTCCAACTTTGTACAACATTTGAAGTTGCCCAAAGAATGGTACGTTGAGGCTAATATTAACAAAGTTAGTGAGCTAATGCTTAGCCAACATTAGCCTAACAGCTGACAAATAAATACAAGTTTCAAAAGCGTCCATGATTTTTGTAAATGTAATATATCATTATTCTTTTATTATAATGGCAACAAATTTGGTGATGAGTGTATTGTGACTTATTTACAACTCAAAACTAAAAATTCAAGACTTTGGACTTGACTTAAGACTTGAGTACAAAGACTTGAGATTCACTTGTGATTTGCAAAGCTATGACTCGGCCCCATTCTGGAAACAGCTAGCTAGCCCTCCCTAAAGGTAAAAAAAAAAAAAAAAAATCAGCCTACCAACAAATTTTTATATTTTTTTACCTTTGGACTGAGCCAGGCTAGCTGTTTACCTCTGTTTTCAGTCTTTATGCTAAGCTAAGCTAACTGTCCATCTAGCGTAGACATGAGTTTTCATTTTCTTAGCCAATCCAATAAACATGTTTCCCACAATGTCAAACTGTAAAATTATTCAAAGCAACATACCTGTATAGAACTGCCTTACTAACACCAAAAGCACCGACAATGAGATCTGAGGAAAGACAGGAACAGAATTAGACAACATACCAAAAAGATTAAGAGCGCACAATGGTCATTGCACTCTTCCTGCCTCACTGACCTGGGTATCCATTCATGTCCAGGTCCTGAGCACCCCTGAGGGAAAATCCAAAGCTGGCAGGAATACTCCCAGCGGCCCACTGGCCAGTGATCACCTGAGATGGCTTTTCCCTGAGTCCTTCTGAGTATCCATTATAGATGTAGACAAGTCCCTGCCGTTCCTCTCCTCCAAACGGGCAGCTGATAGCCACGTCTGCCAAAGCCAAAAGTGAGGAAATATATTAGACTGCAGCCACAGTGGTGATGTGCAGAGGTTAACAGAGAAAGTAGCCAATATTATAAGGTCAAACATTCCTTTTAGTATCGAGACTTAGGGTCTACAGCCAGCGGCTCTGTGAGGCTATACTTGAGCATAAATGATAGGTTTGCAAATTAGCAGTAAACACAAAATACAGCTGAGGCTAATCATGTCATTAGATTGGCTGGTCATAAACTTAAGTTTTAGCAAATTAAGGGTGAGCTAGAGGAAAAGTCAGTGGATCACCAAAGTCATTAGTCTTCATCCTTTTGGGACCATGAAATGAAATGTGCAAAATGTTAAGACCATTAATCTAGACCAAAGTGCTGGACTGGCCAACCATCCAACCGACATTTTCATTCCAAGCTCTGTCACTAGGGTGCTGAAAAAAGGTTTGTCTGGGTTTGACAGTTCACTTACAAAACCTCCAATCATTAAATTAATCATAGTAGGCAATATTATTGATTTCCAATACAATGCAATAGAAAAAATATCATTTACCTTTTCCATTTAGATTATTACCAGGTGTCCTTCTTTGCCTTTGTTTGATACCGTATTACTTAATTTGTAAAAACCTTTAAGTACTGACACTATTTCTACATACAGTATTTATATGTAAAACTCCCATTTTAAACTCCACTAAGCATGTACTCTATAAGTTACACAATTAGCATGTTACCAATGATAGCTAGCGAAACATGCTAGAAGTTAATGCTAACTTCTTGTGGCACAGTGCATAGGGTCTTTTTGAAATATGCCTCAAAATTTAAATTTTTTCACTTAAAGTTTTTTTTTTTCCAATTTTTTTATTCGAGGCAAATCCCACACTGAAAAATAGGAACAAGTAGTTTCGCCTTCAAGTTTATGGATGTTTCCACAGGACTGAATGGACTTTAGGTTGACTCACATACGTACATGAAGCTTAAACAACAGCAACATCACTGACAAAGCTAACGGTGTTAACCACAGGGGAATCGGAGAGTAGGCACTACGCTTCTGCGACAGCACTGTCCCAATATCAGCGGTAACTGCTGTATGAGTGCAGTGAAAAGTGGCAGCAATGAGCCAGAAGGACCACACTGGGCTTACAATAACAAACCACAAATAAGCTTATGATTGTGATTATAGCACTAGCATGGCTTCCTTTTCAGGAGGCTATTACTCAACTACATCTTAATAAAGCAAATACTGGTTTGGTGCAGTTTTAATGCCCTGAATGTCGCATACAGAACCATAAAATGTCATTTTCATGTGAGTCTGATGTAGAAAGAAAATAAATCTTGATGCTAACTACTTTTACTTTAAAATATTTCATCAGTCTATTGTCCATCCCCATTACAATCCCCATGCTTACCATTGTAACCATCCTGGTTCAGATCTCCCAATGGTGCAATGGTGCTACCAAATCTCCCATACACCTGGTTGCCTGTCAGTTGAGGTAGGCGGAGCTCCAGGTCCACAGGGCCACGCTGTAGGTAAACATAGACCCGGCCCATCTCTTCCAGACGACCATCAGAGCCCCGGACCATGAACATGGGAGCTCCCACCAGCAGGTCAGCCATCCTGCAGACAAGAAAGGAAAATCAGACAAACTCATTTAGGCTCAGACACATCGACGCCTGTAATGGGTCGCTGGTGGCATCCAATAGATTCTGCCAGCTAATTATCTGGCAAGAAGAGACGGAGGAAGACAGGGAGGATGAGGAAAAACAGACAGGGACGAGGCTACTCACCCATCACTGTTTATGTCAGTCGATGCCACGGCGTAGCCAAAATATGATCCCATCTGTGAAGCGAAGAGTTTCCGTTAATTTGGCCAATGAAAACGTCATTATTTAAAGGCATTAATATAATCAAGATTTGTTCCTTGATAATACAAAATAGTCATGCTACTACAAACTTCCTTGCTTTCTGCATAACTAGAAAAAAAGGAGTCTTGAAGGAAACATGAGGGCTTGATGGGTTTTACAGTTAAGGCCCAGTTTGGTGCTGATTCTGTTCCAGCTCGGTTTCATTTTCTGAATTGTCTGTCATGACCCTCGAGTCTAAAAAGCACAGACATCGTAGGAGGAGGCTAAATTGCCAGAGTGTAAGCAAATTCACTTGTGATTTTATTTATTCAGCTGAGTCAATCATCACTGTTTAAATGAGCTCAGTGCTTTTCTATTCCCAGAACCATTTTGCACAAATTGCCACTGCACTTTCGCCTCAATAACTGAGCTTTACAGCAAACCACGAAAGAGACCAAAATCTAGTTAAGAGAACGTTGTAAAGGAAATTATTTTTTTGCTTACACTTACTCAACAAATTAAGAGCTCTCATGAGGAGCCGAGCAATGAAAACAGAGAGGAAGTGGAGCGTGAAGGAACTTTCTGTAGAGGCTGGAGCTCTCCGACTCACCTGCTCGCCAGTGTAGTTGATCATGGTCTTCAGATCTGTACCGTTCAGAACAGACACCTGCAACACAGCAGCCGCATATGGTGAACATCTTTTTTATAATGTAAGCACTATCTCTGGTATGGAATTCACTGCAAAAATAATTCCCACTGTGACAACATCTCTGAGGCTGTTTTCTTTCTTTGACTTTCCTGTATCCGTCCCAAATCGAAGGCCCAGGCCTCTCGCTCTAAAAGCACCAAAGTGAGTGCCAAAATGAGAGTGATGATTAAGCTTTCTTACCGAACCATAAAGCATGAGTCCTTTTGGAACACCGGCCACAAAATCTGGAGGTGCACAGAGAGATGAAGCAAAGATTTAGAAGGGAAAATATACAGGTCAAGCCCAGCAGGAGGGTAAGAGAATTCCAGTGCTGACAACGTTTCCAGCTCAATAATCATGTAAAATATTGTAGCTGACTTCAGTTTATGTTCACTTCAGTTTAAATATTTGCCTTGCTATTATGTGTTTTTTCTCTTGTACGCTTCACCTAACTTTGGCCGTGTGCATGCATACCCTATTTTATTGACTTACCTTCCACTTGATCGCCACTGAATTCCCCAACAGCAACAGAGTAGCCTGCAGACAAGGGGACAGATATGAGCCTCAGCTGGCATGGCAAGTTATGTGTGAGTGTGCAGCCATCGTTAAAACAACCAGAATCATAGAAGCCTCTCTTACCTTGGTAGCTGTCATCATGTTTAGACTCGACCTGTTTGGTTTGGATCTGGCCGCCCACAGACTGCATAAAATAGCCCGGGTAGTATGCTTTGATAATTTCCTCCTTCGCTGCAGAGATCACCTGACCTAAAGTACGACCGAGGAGAAATAGAAAATAACTTTGAGGCTTGGTTTTTCTAAATTTTCGCGTGGTTGATCAGTATGTCCAACATACCTTGCCAATAGTAGCTGCCTGGCCCTCCCAACACCACTTTGCCATCCTGAAAGATAAAACCTGTGAATTACTACAATGAAAAAGGAAAGATTATCCAGGTTGTTCACTAACAGGAACATAGTTATTACCGTTGTGAAGTCAGCGCTGAATCCTCCCTGACAGTAGCCTTGTCCCACCGGATCACTGATCTCTGAAACACACAGAAGGGGAGCATCATGAATTATTCGATGTAATAATATTCAAGAGCTTCTGCTTTTGAGGTACGACTACATCAGCAAAGACAGGTTTCCTTATTTACCACCCAGAAGGAGGGCAGCTGTCTTATTAAAGGTGACCTATGCTTTTTATGTTTAATATATAATGTTATGATGTTGGATACTCATATTAAACGCAGCCAAGGTTTCAAATAATGAGGTAAACATATGTAAAATAACCCCAGTGAGCAAAAACCTCAGGCTGCAGACTGTTATGAATACTCCTGATGCCAGTGTTGTTTTCTACTTTGGCTCCAAGCTGACGTAAGCTTGTGATGGATTTGCTCTAGGCTTACTACTGCAAGTTGCAGTTAGCCTACACTGCTACATGTAGCGACATGCTAACATCAGGGAAACATGTAACCTTGTTTGCTAGTATTGTTAATTTGTAGCCAATTTAGGATCATATTCCTGCTGGGACATGTCCAGTTTTGTTTAGAAGCTTTTATTGGTGATTTTTACTGGGAGAAAGTGACACTATAGGCTACACAGTCATTCTCCGGCTGTATGAAGCTACATGCTAACATCAGGGAAACATGTATCTTGGTTGCTTATGTTGTTAATTTCTCCTCAGTAACTGATGATATTCCTGTTGAACAGGTCTGGTTGTGTTTAGAAGCTTTAATCGGTGGTTGTTAACAATGAAAAGAGCCTGTATTAAAGTAATTTCCCAGCTGCAAGTACACTGCTAACATACATGAAGCTACAAGCTAACATCAGGGAAACAATCTTGCTTGTGTTGATTAGTTCTCCAAGATTTTGAATCATATTCCTGCTGGAACATGTCCAGCTGTGTTTAGAAGCTTTTATTGGGGATTTTTACCCGGAGAAAGTGACCCTATATAGTCATTCCCCTGTTTCGAGTACAGTTCTGTATAAAGCTACATGCTAACCTCAGGGAAACATGAAAACTTGGTCGCTGAAGTTGTATTTTCTCTAAGATTTCAGATCATATTCTTGCTGGAACATGTCTGGTTGGGTTTAGAGGTTTAAATAGTAGATTTTTAACAGGAGAAAGTGCTGCTTTACAGTCATTCTCCAGCTGAATGTAGCCTACACTGTTGCATGTAGCTACATGCTAACATCGGGGAAACATGTAGCCTTGATTTGCTGATATTGTTTATTTCTCCCTGATTTCAGATCATATTCCTGTTGAAAAGGTCTGGTTGTGTTTAGAGGCTTTTATTGGTGATTTTTAACAGCAGAAAAAGCCTCTAAATTTAAGTCATTTCTCAGCCGAAAGTACACTGCTGATGTACATGAAGCTACAAGGTAACATCAGGATCAGCAATCTTGGTTGCCGCTGTTGTTAATTTCTCCGAGATTTGGGGATCATATTCCTGCTGGAACATGTCCCCTTTGAGATACCCTACATGACAAACAAACAACCACTGCAAACGTCAATGAAGATCTGAAGAGAGGTGTCAGTTACCTGTGCGGCAGGGTGCATACTCCACAAACTTGGTGAAATTATGCACTGAGAGGTAGCAGGTTCCTGTTGCATCAGAACGGGGGACATCTTTTTCAGTACGCCAGGAGTAGAGAGGGGCGCAGGCCTGGGTAGAGAGGAGGTGGAGAGTGATGGGGATTGGTGGGTGGGGGGAAGGGGAGGGAGGAGATGTGGTGATGAATGGGGTGAACTTTTAGGTGGGAGATGTTTTTCCAGTTGCAACATCACACTGGTGAACTCCGGGGGAGACCCAGGCTAAGGTCAGCAGTACATCTGGAGCAGGGTAACCACGTAACTCAACCCAGGTCACAACCCGGACTATCAGACCAAACAAGAGGCGGCTCAACTTTGATGTCACGGGGGGAGGCACAAAACATTTCTTTATGGTGTCTCGAAACTGGAGGTGAGAACTGGACCTGAATGACAACAACTTAATGGACAGTAATCTGTGAGACAAATTTCTAACAAAGAACATACACACACCCCTGACATCAGAGAGAGACATCACTCAGAGGTTCTCACAGCCCAGTGGCCAGAGCTGGCTTCACTGAAAGCCCCAATCATAACAGCAAAGAGCACCAGTGGTGTGGCGCAGAGCTGAAATTCTAGTCCATTTCTTCCCAACCCCCAAAATCATCCCTGAGAGTGTCACCTTACCAGAATTGTGTCACCGTGAGAACGCACAGTGGCTCCGAACCATTGGTGGGACTTGAAATCGACCTGATGTTCTGTGTCGTTGAGCAGGACCTTGCGATCCCCTTAGAAACACAAGAAAATAACACTGAGTAAAAGCTCTATGACAAAACATGCATTCCTTCATTTGGGTCTCCTTGCATGGAGTTGAATATCTTAATTCTGCCTTCCCCTTCCAGGCCCTCGGAAACATCTGGACAGTTGGCAGAAAGCAGGCTTTAGGACTCCAGTTACACTATTTTTCATGCAAAGACAATCAGGGTGAGAATTTGAAAAGTATGGTATTTGCTGCTCGGCCACTGATCACATGATAATAGCTCTCTTAGCCCGGCCGGGTTTGGACCTAGCTTAACCCCGCTGACCCTTCGCTCTGTTTGACCACCTGGCCACTAATGCTGATCTCCCACTTCATCGCTTTGACAGCAGCAGGTGACATGACAGATGGTCCGGGGAGTCAGGTTTAAACACAACTTTATTGGAAGACAGATGTTACATCTGTGCTGCAATGGAGAATGAAATCCTAACAAATTGATTAGGCAAGGAAGTCGCACCACTATCAGTTCATACACGAGGGCTGGCTCTTATAGTATGAGCTGACATCTATAAGGGAAGTGCAAATGTGAGGTCAAGAGCAACCGAACCACTCCTACTTAACCCTTTGCAGACCTCAGACGCATTTCTCCTGTAGACTTTGTCAAACCACAGGCATACAGACTGAATCACAACGTTTTTTTAAAGTAACTTCTGGGTAGAGACCCTCCGCATCACGTACATTAAATCAAACGGCAATGAGCAAACGCTGCCTCAATGGGTTTGTTTTAGGCCACTTAAAAAATCTTTATCAGTTTAAGTGTGCGCTATATTTAGAATATTTTCACAGCTTTACTTTGCCATCATACATTCCTTTCAGATGGGGAACTGAAACCGTTATCTCAAAGCCTCTAGAGTCATTAATAATCAGACTGGATATGCTGGTCTGCCGCTGCCTTGATCAGTTAGTGTGTGAGATAAAGCAGTGAAAATTTTCCAAATGTAGCATACTCTTGAACTGATATTGATCTCTTAGGTGGCTAAAGTATGTTTTGCTGCAGCCCCATCCACAGCAGTACATTGCTCAACTTCTGTGCCATAGATTTGGTTTATGAAAGATGCTAGCAAAGGAACAAAAAAATAAAATAAGCACAGCAGAAACTTCCGATAGGTCAAACCACTGTGTTAATTATATATCTTTAAAAGTTACAGTTGCAGCTTAAATTGATAACAGAAATAAACAAGTTTGCCTTTTGCACATATCTCTGCATTTCAAAACAAATTGAACAACAGCCAATCAACTGATGGAGCAGCTGATTGATGGAAGGGAGTCAGCTGATAGATCATATGATTCCTTTCTATGCAACCAATTGATGAATCTCATTCAGGACGCCCTATTTAAACTGCTCTGGCCTGCCTACTGTTGCTGCTTCCTCTGCAAGCCGCTTTGCAACCTGCCTCCACCCCAGCTCCTCCTTTTCATGCTGTGTCTGACTTATCAGTGTCATTGCTGCTGCTCTCCCTGCCTTAGACTTTCCATGTAGGCACATGGAAGGGCAGGGAGGTTTGCCTCTCTGCCTAAGGCTTTCCTTATTTGCACGTGAAGGGTCAGACAGGTGTGTTCTCTCTGTCTTATGGCTTTCAACGCAGGCGTGTGGAAGGGCGGCAAGGTGTGCTCTCTCAGCCTTAGGCGAGGAAAGGCAGAGGGGCCCAAGAACAGAGCCATACCGCCAAATGTAATACTGCAAATGGAAATAAAGTTTTCTTTGACAAAAGTGTCCCTGACCAAATTGCCTGTTGTCTATTCGTAAGTGTTTGCACAGCATCATGGTGATTCTGTCAACTGCAAAAACAGCAGAGCAGAGACTGATAACAGGGGCTGAGGATTAGTAGATACTGCAAGAGATCACGACCTATGTGGATGTGAAGAAAGCAGGCTGTGTGTCAGGCCTCTCTCTCCATGACTGTCCGCCCCTGGTCTTCCCTCCCAGCCAACTAGGCAGCCTGGAGCTGCTCCGTGTCTTTGTGGAAACAGCGAAGGGGCCAGGGTCCAAGGAAAACATACACACTCTGGCCCGGCTTCCTCATAGCAACCTCACAGTCATCTCTGTTTAGGCACACACTTCTCTCCCCCTTCCCCTGTTTTCATTTTCAGTATTATCTCCATCTTCCTATTCATTTTTCTTGCACTTTCTCGCCGTAGTCTCCACGTCTACATGGCCCTTTCTCTCCGTGCTTTCAGGGAGTGCTGCTCCCCCTCACCCCAGACAGTAAGCAGAGAGATTATAGTTTTTTAATAACCAGACTGTATTTCTGCTTAATCTCCAACTGGGGTTTCCTGCTAACGTTATTCATCACAGGCCTACAGCAGCGGGCCCTGCACCCAGAGAATTTAGTAGCCACTGTGAAAAGAAGTGCTTCAGCCATACAGTTAATAACATGACCAGCACTTCAAACGGCTCCTTATGAGCATGTTACTTTAACTAATCTGCCATAACTGCATGGTGCTTTTTCTTAAAGGGTACACCTCCTTAATATTTTCATAACTCAGAGGTCTTTGTTTGGATAAGGCCAATGCAAAGCCACCAGGGAGAGGTCGGAGCTGCAGGGCGACTGTGTTTGAGTCATGTTACCAAGGCAACCTGCAGAAAGTCCTCTTGTAATTCATACTGCATAACTGTGATCTGGCCATGTAAAAGAGAGGAAGCACATCAGCGTACCCGCCTAAAGAAACTCAAGTTCTCACATGGCAGCATTCGTTCTAGTATTAGTTCTGTGTCAGTATGACGGGTGATGAAAAGTCGTGTTTGTTGTCTGCGAGCAGCTGAAGGCAGCCAGCTGGAGTCACGTGAAATGCTTTCCATGAAAACAGAGGGGGGACAGAGGGAAACCCAGAGAAGGGACACAACAACATCTGACTGAAGAAACCCCCATGGGAGGCTGGTTAGAGCAGTGTGCTGATGTGACATGGTGCCTGGCCTGGTCTCTCCCGGGACCATCAGAACAGTGTGGGGGTCTGGAGATCGTCCATAGACTCACTCTCGCCTTTGAACTGTGTGTGTGTGTGTGTGTGTGTGTCGACAGCCATTAGTGGGGTTAGAGCCTCTCATTTTGCGTGTGTGTATTTTTGTGTGTGTCAGTGGGGTCGAAGACAAATGGCCAAATTCACTCATCACATCAGCTGCCCCTGTGGGAGAACCAGCAGCAGGAGAACAGAGGGGGACAGAGCGGAGGAACAGAGCTCTGGTTTCTCCCTCTTTCCTCCTTCCCCTCTGGCCTTCATACCCTCCCTCCCTTCCTCCCTTCCTCCCTTCCTCCCTTCCTGTATGTGCCCTTCTCACACCGTCCCTACTGCCCTCGCTCCCCTCACCCCCGTTCTCGGCTCTTATCTCAATGGAAGAGGAAGTGGATGGGAGGGAGCCTCTGGCCACTTTGACCCAATTAGTTAGGCTAATTAAGAGAGGCTACGGCCTGTAGGTCAGAGCTCAAACACACCAACAGACAGTGAAGCTACATCCACACTAATACCTCTGTTTTTAAGTGGCATTATAAACTGAAAAAGATGTTAGTACACTGGAGTGTTGTAGCTCTGTTTCAGGTTTAATCTCTGTCCATACTAACAAATTTATCACATGACCATTCATGTGCACCGGACATGTTCGTGCCAGTGTGAACAGGAAGCAGATTGTCTACTCTGCGGTAGGGCTGTCATGATAACCACAAAATTGCAATACCAAAGGTGATGGCAAGCAACTGCAACAACTGCTACATTCATGTTGTTGTTGTTTGTTTTCATGGCAGTACTGTGTATTTACTGTATGCTACAAATGCTAGCTGCATGGCGAGGGGCTGTGCATCTATTCTGTGCAGAGCGCTGCACATTTGCCGTTATTTCCTGGTCGCCCAGAGTTTAGAAACAATTCAACTTTAGGTAGAACACTAGAGTGCCACATCATTGGCAGTCTTTACTCAGCTGTCCAATCACAGTGGAGGAGGGACAGGACAAATACCACTAAGACCAACAGTCTTATTGCTGAACAACAACAACAGTAGAGGAGAAATGGATAATGAACCCAACAGACTTGTGGGTCCGACCTCTCTCCCAATTTACTTCAACCTTCCCTTCCAAATGCTCGACCTTGTGCTAAGATTTTTACTTCCTCAGATATTATGTATCATAGCAACCTGGTGCAACCGAGATGTCTCCGCTGAAAAAAATACTGTGCCTTTTACCGTGCCTCATTGCCCTTCTGTGTTCTGCATTTAACACCGTACAAGTATTTAATTTGTTTTAAAACTGTGCTATCTTTGTCATTTAACAAGCAACAATCTACCTAATTATAGCCAAACAATAAAACTCATTTAAGAGGCCCTAAAATCAAAATAAATGATGAAAACACTAAAAATGGATGTCATGCCGCTGAGCCACTGTTAATCACAGCAGGGGAAATTCCTTCACAGCAACAGCTCTACTCGACAATTTGTTGCTTAGTTAAGGAAACTACAACAGAGACAGAGCAGCAATGGCAAAAAGTATATCCAGTGATTTCTTTACTTTGACTGACAATGAGCTGAAACTGTTACTAAGGCGGTCAAGTCTGCGGAAAATGTAGATTTGCTTTGCTTCGCAAATACAGGGATTTATTAGAGGAGAGCATTATTCATTGCTGCAGATAGCCATGGCAGTGGAAAAGGAGAACAAGCAGGATGAAAACACAAAAGGTGTGTAGACCTTTGGTTTGACAAGTCATGACTGATAGGACTCAGTCGTGAGACAAATGTGGGTGGCTGCATCATCGTTTTCAAAATTCTATTCCTGCCCGTCCAGACTAAAACACAACCCTGGAGTTTTCAAACTAAAATGGGGTCAGCACTGTTTTAAAAAGTCTCCATTTTATGGGTTTCAGTACGCCAAAGTGTGGACAGAGGCGTAAGTGTGGCAAAAGTTATGTGTTTCAAAATGAGAGTGTATTAGTGTGGAAGCAGCCCAAGAGACAGTGAGACATATGACATCACTTTGTTATAGGAATATGGGTACCAGTACCCTAGTGGAAGATATCACCCTTTTACCCAAGATTTCATACTGAAGAAAAAGTGGCTTTTTTTATTGCTCGAGCCTTTACTATCAGATTTAGCAAAGAAAACAGCGACAGCTACAGTAAATGAATTGCAGCAGTAAATGTCATCCACGCAACAGCTGTTTGGCAAAGCCACATTTGCATGCACATGTCCATGTATTGAGTGTTCCTCCACTGTACGATAGCTGTGCCGCAATCCAGATGTCTGAACCGGCTCTGGCACTCTGATCAGCTCCTTCAAAGGCCCTTAAAAAATATGAAGGACACTCTCTGACAGCCCAGGGGACCAACCTTCACCGTGAGGCCTCGCGGCTCGCACATGACATCACTCGCTGTGGCCTCCAGCCAACGGCCATGGATGCGCAACACATTTCATGTTGCAAGAAAAACAGTGCAAAAATAGTGGAGCAAAGGGTACCAAGCAGCGGTGTCCAATAAAAGAATGTTGTTAAACCAGGCTTGTGAAACACTCAGTGGAATATTTCTCCCTATTGTGCACTATGGACAGTAAATTTAAGCTGGCCCACTATGCTAAGCTTTGATTTCATAGGAAAGAAGCCAAAAGCACTGCGGTAAATGTCCCTCTATACGTGTGATTCATACTGTTTGTGTGTGTGTGTGTGTGTGTGTGTGTGTGAGGATGTGTTTTCAGGTCATGTTCAGTCTAAAAGCTAGCAGTGTTTTTTACTTTGATTGTTCCTTTCCTCACCTCCCTTGTGCACAACAGGCTAATAGCTACTCTGACGATGCACTGAAACATGAATCCATTCATTAGAAAACCTCCCGGACTTCCTTGTGTTCCCCTAAACCACTTTATCTGACTTAACTGGAGCCTTTTTGTCACGACCGGCGGTGTCTGCTTCACCTGTCAAACAAAACAGGACATTTCTTTGTTGGATCTGTTTGTTTATTGGTTGCTTATCTCCTTATAGCTCCTGGGGCAAGGCAACACAAACACAGCCCAGAGGAAGGAAGGGGTATCCTTCAAAAACCTCTTCAACACCCAATTATCCTTTTCATCCCCAAAGAGAGGACACAGACAGGAAAAAAAGACCATCCTGCATCCAGGAACCAACGTAGCCAACAACAGTTCAGTGAAGTGGAACGCTGACGCCTGACGCGCGATCCTGACCTGCTGCTGACAACAGGAGCAGAGAGGAAATGCTCTGACGGCTTCAAAAGTGCACAGAGAAGCATCAACGCTCAGCTAAGAGAGTTTAAGGAACGTCCCCAGGTTATCAAACTCTCCAATACCTGGGGAATCACATGTAATCAATGCATGATTACAAATCATGAAGTTAGGACAGCTTTTGTCGTCCAACCAAAAAAGCTGACTAACACGCACTAGAAAACTTTGAAAAGACTTTGAAAATACTTTCAAAAGACTAAAGTCTGACACTTTCTCACATCTTAAGACACTGTGTTTTTAGTCACACCATAAATTTTTGCAAAGACTGGGGATCTTGAAAAGTAAAACTAGATTCCTAGATCCTGCTCCTGATGGAAATCATTACACCAAACTCCCTTTAAGAAGTCTGATATATTAATAATTACTTACATTTCTGCAAAAACACATAACTCTAGAAACACAAGATAAAAGGCAGCATAGGTTAATAGTAGCCTTTTCAATTCGGCATCAATATAATCCCCAAAGATAAACTGTATTTGTGTGTAAACTTTATATACTTTGGATTTTGTTGCTTCAACGCGCTACCAGTCTCCATTGGTGAGCTGTGCTATTTTAGTGGGAGGAGAGCGTGGGAATGGGAAGCAAACAGATTCAAAAATTAAAATTTCTCACTAAAATAAGTGCTGGGTGGTGGATAACATGCACACCAAATTAAACACTAACTTAAGTTCAGTCCCCAACACCAACACTTTCTCCTCCTTTTTCAAGAGAACCAAGACGTGCTCATGTTCCTGCGCCTCCCTAGAGTCCCCCTATATGTTTATCTATTGGTTGTTGATAATGTTTACGTCATTGAACTTCACTATTTGCATGAGCCAAAAATTTTCTTACAATAATATTACATGTTTAAGTTTATGAGCTACTGGGGTGGCAGTAGCTCAGTCCATAGGGACTTAGGTTGGGAACCGGAGGGTCATTGGTTGAAGTCCCCATACAGACCAAGTATGGAGCGAGGACTGGTAGCTGGAGAGGTGCCAATTCACCTTCTGGACACTGCTGAGGCCCTTGAGCAAGGCACTGAACCTCCAACTGCTCAGGGCACCTGTGCAAGGTCACCCTCCTCGCTCTGACATCTCTCCATTTAATGCATGTATAGCTCCTGTAAGTATATCTTCTTCATCTTATGGTAACTTCAACATTAGAAAAAGACTGACTTAAGTTTTTGATGACATTACACCAAATGATATAAATCACAGGAGCGCTCTCTTGATTCTATCCAACTTAGGAACATTGTCTGCGACAGTAAAGCCACCCAATGCAGACCTTCAGAACTGTTCTATTATGCTTACCTTCAGTATCAAACTCAATGGTGTGACAGTCTGATTGGCTGAGGCTCCACGGACAGTAGAAGACAGATCCTCCCTCTCTAATGTTAACCTGCCTTGTGCTGGCCTTGGGAGCTCCCACCACCACGCTCGCACTGCAAACAGGAGACAGAGAGAGAGACGACTTGCTGTAAATGAAGTGTTACATGTTAACCAAACCACAGGATCCATATGAACCTGCATTTCCTTACCAAACCATCGCTAAGGTCTGTAGCTCTTAGCCTGGCCTCAATTAAAAATTGCATTCCAGACCTCCCACTTGACAGCTTTAAACATGATGCAGTACGCACATTTTACCGCTTAGCGAGCTGCATTCTGACTCACAAGCAAAACATTTTAACAGGTTGCAGCACGGTTTTGCATAATCCCATACAACCAGGGGGAACTGCTGCTATGACATGTGCACATGTGATGCTCACAGACGCATTCGCTCCACTTGTGCAGTCAGAGACACACAAGGAGAAACACTCACATGGTCACACATGCATCCCTGTGGGGCAGATTCAATAAGAAAACAAAAAAAGCAGACAGGCTAAGTTGAGTCACACTCTTGTTTCTTCAGCTGTGGCACTAAACTTCAATGTCCTTGGAGCTACACTGTACGACTACAGGAAGGGCAGCCGAGCACTTCAACTGACACAGAGAGAGTCAGTGAGGTTACAGGTGAGCCTTCAGAGATGAAAGAGAAGGAGAAGAGAGGAGCGATGACACGTTAATGGAGAAAACAAAGATTTGAGCTTGGTAAAGTCGGAAAAGCGATCCCCCGGTAGATAATGTGTCTTAAGTGGACTGCTTAGCCATTACCTCATCCTGGACCCACTTGACCCGACAAGCATCACAGACAGTTGCTGGCATTGATGTGGGTAAAGCAGGCATGGGACCACTGAGACCAGACGGTGTCTAGGGGGCTCCAAAACAGGAAGAGCCACCCTTTCCTGCCCCAGATCTTCCACTAGTGCATGAACGTTTACATTTTGGTTAGACTTAGCATCCTGCCCCCAAGGGTAACTACTCAGCAGGGTCCAGAGGAAGACGGGAGAGCCAGCATGAGTCAAAAAGCAGTTAAACCTTTGCAATATCCCATGTAATCCAAGATAATTAATCCCACTGAACCGATCTGTAACCTCAGATGACAAAAGTTATGGAATGGCTTGTGGAAAAAATCAAACTGAAGTGGGCCAGAGTGCGTTGGTGGTCAGCACAAAGCATTCAAATGATTTCAGCATCTCTGGTTTTGAAAACACACAACAGTGGGAGAACAAAGTGAAGGTCACAGAGCAGAAGTTTTGAGTTTAGTGTCACACCATTACTGTGGTCTTCATACCTCAGAGGAGATACAGTGCAATGCCAGGTCTAAATGTGGAACAGAAACTCCCGGTTTGTGTTGGAAGAAAGAAAAAGAAACAAACCGATCCGACTTGGAGTGCAAGAAACAGTTTCTGACCACATATGCAGACACAGGAATATCCCTGTAGAGCAGCAGAGCTCCACCTGTACAGTAATCTAAATCACAGAGAGGCTTCCTGGTCAGAGATTCTCACGATGAGACAGCTGAGGATCTCCCTCTCACTGACTCAAAACGTACACACAGATATGCAAGCAGTCAGTAAATATTTAACACGTGCAGACCACACTCTGTTAATATAAACACAGCAAACGAGTACATGTACAAGTCAGCACTCCTGTCACCTGCGAGCAATAAATATCTGTAAAAAAAAAAAAATCTAAAAGATTCACTGTCAAGCTCCTTTTCCACTGCATAAAAAAACCCTTTAACGGCAGGCATGTATAAGGACAACTGGATACAGCATTGGAGGCAGGGCCCTATCATAGATGTATAATAATACTTAGATACAAGATCCCAAGATGGCTGAATATGTATAGTAGTTGTTATCCCAGGATCTTCCATATTGTTGGGCCCAAAGAATGAGTGCACTACAAACTTCACGAGCCTGAAGGCTAACCTCCACCGGCCAAGCGACTAACTCCTGGTTTAGCCCTCCACTGACTTCTATGGGGATAAAATGATTTAATCTTGTGTCTCTTCTAGACTCTTGAAATGTTATCGCACTGATGGATCAAATCCTTGTAGTGAAATGAGTCATTTTCTGGGGGTTGTGGTGCTCAAAAAAATTATCCACCAATTTACAAACTCTCTTTCACAATGTAAGTCTACAGGGAAAAGTCTTTTTGGACCCAATGGCATCACATGACGGACCTGGACGTTGTAGTTCCACTGTTTGGCCACTATGAAAATTGGCTTCAAAGACCAGCACACTTCCTGGGGGGCTTGACTAACAGCCGCAAACATCAGGCATTTCTGTTCAATGGGAAAAGTTACTCCTGGAACAAATCACTCTGCATAGAGTTTGAGAGCAACTGAATAAGTAACAGATATAAAAAAGAAGTAACCACCATAACATCTTCACCGGCCTCCATGCTGCTTTCTAATGTTTACACCTGTGATGGTGAACATGACTCAGAAGAAAAAGAGAACAGAAAGGCACACTTGTCTACCTACGGCCCTGGTCTGGTTTTCCAGTGTTTAAAAAGACTTGTATACACACACTAAGGCCATGTTTACACGAAAACGATCCACTGAAAACAGAATCGTTTCTCATTTTCATTTTAAAAAAAGTTTCAAGTTTAGATGACAATGTTTTGATAACGATCACCATGCACACGGATCCGCAAAAAATGACCAAAAATGCTGCAGTATACATGCCAGAACAGTAGTTGGCAGTGTGACGCTTACGCTTCCTTCTACAGAGCGGCAGTTACTGGAACCGTAATGCAAATGTGCGAAAAGTCTCCGTTTTCAGAGGAACTGCATATTGCAAGTTTACATGACAGCGAAGACGGTGTCGTTTCCAAAAAATTGCACTCTGGAACCCTAAAGTTTACCATTTTCAGTTGAAATCGTCATTGTATAAACGGGACCTAATTTTGGTGGGAAAAGGGTAAAGAATGATTACCTGTGCTGAACACAGCTGTAAAAGTTGCAGAGCAGACAGGAGAACAGAGATCGACCATTGAGATCAGATGTAATAACCTCTTAGAAATAATCATGCGTGTGCAATACATGCAGGAACATGTATACACTATGAAGGCCAAGGAAATTGGAAGCCACAGCATCTTTTGTTGAATCAGATTTGAACGGGGTCCAGCCGTACTCTGCTGTGGCAGCTTTTCAAAGGGAAAAAAATACAGGAAATAACATAACAAGCAGATCATGCTTTAATCAGCAAGTTGGCAGCTTACGCGAGTTTTCACTACCTTGTACAGATACACGCAGATGTGCAGACGCACACACACAAACACAGATTGATAGTAATCTGAAAGTACCGTAAATGAGGAAGAATTAGCATTTAATGGGTCTTTATCTGGCGAGGATCAGTCTGAGCTAGCATTTCCCCGCCCTTCACCTTATCTGCTAGATGTGTGCTCAAAAGGTAAAGCTTTAGTTTCATTAGCATTTAATGAAGCTGTGACTGCAGTCGGCTGAGTGCTGCTTACAAATTCCTTTGTGAAAGGAGGTGTGTGTATGGCCGTCTCTTGGGATGGGTATGCAAATGTATGTAATTGGCAGGGGGGCGACGTTCCTCAGCTGTTCAGATGAAGGACAGACTCATCAGGTTGTGTCCAGGCAACTTTGGCCAAAGTGAGACTGTTAACAGAGGGATTAAAAGCAGCACCACCACAGGTTTGATGGGGATCACAGCAGGCAAAGCTCAGGATGCATCTGAAAGCCATGACCGATTTTAATCTTGTTTTGGCTACTGGAGAATTAAACCAATTTTCAGTTGCTCATTTGTTGGTTTCATGTTGCTATGGACAAATACCAAACCCATTTCACAACAGAGACTTGAGCAATGACCTAGTGGTGGAGAAGGAGGATGAAAAGCATTAGCGGCTTCGCCATGTCTAGCACAGTCAACCACACCAGCTGCCAAACAGCAGCCACTAATGACCTCCAACCCCCCAGCAGACAATTAAGCGTTAATTAAACTACTGTAAGTGATTTTGGCTGCAAGTGAGGAATGCGTAAACAACAGCTTCACTGTAACCAAGGACTGGGTTTGTCTCATTTGAAGCCCAATCAGAAGACTTTCTACAAAAAAAATCTCTCACCACACCACAATTGCCAGAGTGTAACCACTATTTTATGTGGGGTTGAGAAATTAGGGGTGATGCAGAGTGCTGGAACTTGCTGATGTGACACTATCGTGCGTAGCCATGGCTAATAAGGTTTATGATGAGGTTACAGAAGGAGGTTGTCAGAGGGCAAATTCCTCTGTTACCCCCTGCTCCTTTAGTCCAAACATTCCCCCCTCCATTCCACATTTAATTGTCTTCCAACCAGCTGCAAAAGCTGATGTCACTTGAACACTATTATAACCACTTTAAGCTTGAAAGAGGGGGAAATAATTTAAATCACATTTGTTAAGCCTGCCAGTGCCGGCTGGAGTCACCACCTGCAGTCATAAACACGGATCAACAAACCTTACGGCACAAAGGGAGCCAGTGGGAAAGAATGGCCTTTAAACCTCAGCAACACCTGAGTAAAACATGTACAGTGACCCGCAGAGTTTACACTGAGCTATCAACACATGCTTGAACACTGGAGTGGCTCCATATCAGTAAAGAAACTCAGATGCAGTGGCCTGATCTGAGCCAGAGGCAGCTCTTGACCTTCACTGCTCGTTCTCCCACAGTGGAGAAGTGGAGCCAAAATGCAACAAACATCTCAGAAGAATCACTTCACCAGTGTGTAAGATTTAGGGGGACTCTGTGGCATCTAGCAGTGAGGATTGCAGCTTGCAACCAGCTGAAACTTCTCCAGGTTGGAATTCCTTCAGTGTTGAAGAGGTTTTTACAGGGAGCCGAATTATCCACAGAGGTCTCTTCCTCTCCAAAATAAATAATCCAGGTGATTAGAAGTGGTAAAAATGCTGAATAAAGCAGTTTTAGTTACAAATCAGTGTTTCTTCTACATTGTTTGGCACGATGAAGATGAGCCACTAGCCTGGCACCTGCAGTTTTTGACAGGAGCCGAACTGTCTGCAGAGGTCTCCTGCTCTCAAAAACAAATGGACTAGGTGATTAGAAGTGATAAAATCACTGAATAAAGCAGTTTAATGTTACAAATCAGAGTTTCTCCAATGATGTTCGGCATGTTGGAGACAGGCTGCAAGTCCAGCATCTGCTGATGTGTGTTTGCCTTTCTTCTCTGATACTTAAGATTCAAACATTCAGGAGGTTTTGACTAGAAGCCATATTATACGCATAGGTCTCTTCCTCCCCAAAACAACAGGACCCAGTGATTTAAACCAATAAAAACCCTGAATAAAGCAGTTTCACTTTTAAAAAAAATCTGTGTTTTTCTGACACTGTCATTGCATAGGGGCTGCCAACCATGGTGGCTGATGCAAAAACGCAGAATTTCCTATGGCCCTATCAAGAGCCAGTGTTTGGTTTGCCTGCTCTTGGCTACCAGAAACGTGGCGGTGTCACATGGCAATCTCCATACACGAGGACCCGCTCCCTATGTAGATATTAATGGCTCATTGTAAGGTAAGAAAAGCGCAACAATCCTTATTTTCAGGTGATTATACACAAAGGAAAACCTTCTTAATAAATCATATTACATTGCTGCCAGTATATTCCCCTAAATCCTACACACTGGACCTTTAAATGACACCTGGGTCAATGGGAGTAGACGTGTCAGTGACATGATGGAAGAAATTAATGAATAATTCTATGATGTCATCCTGCAGCAATATTGACTTTTCTAAAGCACGTGTGGGCACTTAGGGTGAGATCAGCTGAATGACAGAAGCACAAGTAGTATGTGATGACTTATTCTAGACCACATGGAGCCATACGAATAGTCTCACATCCTCTCAGAACCAAGGCCAGACAGAAGCTGTTTGACTCCTTACTGCTGCCATATGGACGATCGTCTACACACACACACACACACACACACACACACACACACACACCGCATACACACATGTTCTCAGAGCTACAGTCCAGGAGCCTGAAGATGATGAGAGTAGCAGTGCCTGCTGGGATGGCGTGTGCTGCTGACTACAGAAAGTCTACTGTGCTGTGCTGAAGCAACATTTTTTTGTTAACGGTCAGATGGTACAGTAAGAAGCAGATAAAGGAGCTGTATGTTGCTTTACAGGCCTGGAGCAAGTCACGTCTTTATGACAACCTGCCAGAAGCTATTGAGATCTGAACCTGCACCGACCAGCGTTGATCAGATAAACAGTCCACAGTCTGTCGAGGATCTGATCCCACTTTCACCGCAAAACCACTTCCTTGGTATCCTCAAAAGGATAATAGTGTTGGGCAACAGGTGGCCTGCAAATCACAAGTGCTGCTTCCCAAAGTAGCCAAACAATGTTGTTTATTGTCACACAGGAAATATTTGAAATTATAGTTTAGACTTGATGATTTTACGCTCCTCTGCAGCTGGGTAGGAGTCAACGGCCTGGTAACGGAATCAGCACGTCCACACCAAGCTGATTTAACAATTGTTGTTTTTACTGACCTTTCAGCAGGCAGAAATCATTCTCGAGCCCCTTTTACACTGCATGTCTGAGACGGGTATGTTGCGCAATTATTCTGCTTCACCATTTAGTTTAAAATGTACCATCACCAAATGGGAGGTAGAGTTAGTAACAGTGATAAGGTGACATCTGTGTATTAGGGGACAGCTGACAGGAAAGGTGTGCCATTTTAATGTGTTATCAGGAGATTTAAAAAAGCAGCTGTTAGCAGTTAGCAGCTATTCGTTCATTCATTCATTTTCCACAACTGTTTATCCTGTTAGTGTTCGCAGGGGGCTGGAGCCTATCCCAGCTGACCTTGGGTGAGAGGCGGGGTACACCCTAGACAGGTCACCAGACTATCACAGGGCTGACACATAGAGACAGACAACCATTCACACTCACATTCACACCTACGGACAATTTAGAGTCACCAATTAACCTGCATGTCTTTGGGCTGTGGGAGGAAGCTGGAGTACCTGGAGAAAACCCACGCTGACACAGGGAGAACATGCCAACTCTGCTCAGAGGGGCTCCCCCACCCTGGGTTTGAAGCACCACCATGCCGCTAGAGCAGCTATTTCAAAGAAATTTAGCAGCACTCAAAATTGTCGAAGTGTTTCCTTTCTGTTAATTTGAAGCTCCCCCCTTGATGGTTAGGCTGGGGTTGAAATGAGGTATCGCATCTTCAAGGGCACCCTGGGATCTTGATTATAAAATGATGAAAAAAAACTTTAAATAAGGCGGGATAAAACAGTAGCTGGTGTGGGTACTTAGTATCGTATCCTCAAGGGTTAGAGCTAAGGGTTTGGTTCAGGTTAAGGTAGGGGGAAACACATCGACAACACTCTGGCATGCTTAATAAAACCACACACCAGGGCAGCATTGTACTAGCATTGTTGATTCTGTATAAAAATGCAAAACCGGCTTAATGAATGGTCTTCGTCACGGGATCCCTGTGCAGAATGGGCCTGTGACTGTATTATAGCGTCCTTATGGGTGCTTTTACAGTTAATGTGTGAAAACTAGCAGCTGTTCTGTCAGAACCACCAACCATGCTAAAAGCATTTCACAAGTGGCAACTGAGAAAACTGAAACATCCTGCTGCTTCTAAAAAACATCAAATTGACTTGTGGTCAGGCCTATGCATTTTCTCATACCAAACTGTTTTCCCACCCTCGCCCCCCCAAAATACAACCCTTCCCTCCCCTTTCACAGTCCAACTGCCCTAAAAATCCTCCTGCAGGGAGTTTAACCGCTGGCGGTTCACACCTCTCCACAATGCCCACGTCAGGGGGTCCAGTCTTCTCACCTCAGGATAGAGAGGCTGTTGTATTAAACCTGGTGATAGGGGGGGTGAAGCAGCTGTTGAAACACTTTGTCTGTGCACCCCCCACAATCCCAGCACACATGCATGCACACACATCCAGAGACAGTAATGGCCAAAAGTTACGTCTCATTTCCATCTCAAATATGAGATCTGATGATAATTTGAATTAGAACTTCATAATGCACACGATGGCGTCATTTGCTTATTGCTATAAAAAGGATTGCCTTTATCAAGTTACCATGGATGTGAGTCATTTAGTGACCTGGGGTTAAAACAAACCAGGCCTGCTGGCAGTCAGAGATTAAATCTTGCAAAGTATGAGTCAGGACGACCCTGACCAATGGCTAACTCCGCTCCAAAGTAGACATGACGTCCTCCGGGCATTCCCAACCCGGCGCTGCAGACGTGACAGCAGGGTCCACAGGCCCTTTAAACACATCGTCACCCTCCACACTGACATCTTTTTCCAGTGAAACGCACACAGGCTCATTATTTAAAGCCCCCCTTTTACCAACAGACCGGTAAAAGCTAGACAGGCACTTTATGTTTAAGACAGACTGCAGTGTAGGCGTGCTATTCAGACTGACCTTTACTAATGTTCCCAGCCTACTGGCCTGATTATCAAAGGTGCACATGAAGTTTGACAACAGAAAATTAAATCTGCTTTTCAGGAGGCCAATAAATTAAGACAAAAAATGAGTCACAGTTAAAGCTCCTCCAATGGAAAACAGCAAACAATTTCTGCCGTCGGACAAAGAGGTCCATTGTCTGCACGCAATGACGAGAACCTGGATGAAGAAAAGCTTGGCAGCACAAATATACAACGACCGGTGCTCCTGCAGCTCAAACACTCACAGGTTTGATTTAGAAACAGGTCCGTAGAAAAGGACAGCAGTGAAAACGAAAACAGAAATGAGGCTGATCATATATGGAGACACACAGAGAAAACATGTGTAGCCAAAGAGATCTTAGTCCAATGTCAATATTAGTTCAACTCTAACCCTGTTTGAGAGGGTAAACTTCAGGAGAGTGACCTACATGGACTGGCTGACCTCGGCATGTTCTCGTCATGGCAAAACCATCCATGAGTTAATGCACATCACCGACACGTCACTGGAACACACGCGGGGACTGGAACATATTACTGTCTCCATCAGAGGGTCATCCATCATTGGACATAGCTTTTTAAATGGTACTATAATCTCACTCTGCTCAGTTCAAGCCCCCAAAAACAAGTTAATAAAGGTCCAGTGTGCAGGATTCAGTGAGATATAATGGCAGAAATGGAATGTAATATAATAAGTATGTTTTCTTTAGTGTATAATCACCTGAACCTACAAATCATTGTGTTTCGTTACCTTAGAATGAGTCGTTAATATCTACATAGGGAGTGGGCATTGTCCATAGAGATCACCTTGTTGCACCACCATGTTTCTACAGTAGCCCAGAATGGACAAGCCAACCATTGGCTCTAGATACGGCCGTCTGTAGTTGGCAGTCCCTTCTGTGACAAGTACTTTCTACCTGTTTAAATCATCTGGTCTGGACCCCAAACCAGTCTGCGTACTTTTTGGTCTAACTCTGAAGGAATCCCGTGCTATCTTACCAAATAAAGCCCACGCAGTTATAGCTTTCACTACTCTCCTAGCTAGACGTTTGATCCTTCTAAACTGGAAGCGATGCGATCCCCTATCCTTTTCTCATTGGGTCAGAGATGTGATGTATTTCTTAAATTTAGAAAAATTCATTTACACACTCAAAGGGTCCTCTCAAACCTTTATTAAGATATGGAGTCCCTTTTTGGACATTTTTGATTTGCTACAGAAACCT
This sequence comes from Epinephelus moara, assembly GCF_006386435.1. Taxonomy (NCBI): domain Eukaryota; kingdom Metazoa; phylum Chordata; class Actinopteri; order Perciformes; family Serranidae; genus Epinephelus; species Epinephelus moara. Next base: position 38,649,427 of record NC_065521.1, on the reverse strand, counting down.
CTCGAAAAAGAATAAGGTGGTAACTGTACCGGTACTCCTCTTTTCTTTCCTTTTCCCCTCTCTTTCTACATTTGTTTGAGTAATTAATACAACTATTTGGTGAGGTTCTGGTAGCTTCCTTCCTTTACCTGAATGTATCTTGTAACCTGTAATCCTATGGATGGGTGGGCAGGGTAGTAGTGATGGAAGCAGGGATGCTGATTTCATGTTTTGTATCTTTGTTGTGGGATAAAGACATTGAAAATCAATAAAACAGAAAACAGAAAATCTGCTATGCTCTTTTTGGAAAGGGAGAGACCTCTGTGGATAATTCAGCTTGTGGTAAAAACCTCCTGAATGACTGGAACTTAAGTTATCACAGACAAAAGGTGAGCACACATTATCAGGTGCTGGGCTAGTGGCCCATCTCCAACATGCCAAACAGCATTGGAGAAACACTGATTTGTAACGTGAAACTTCTTCATTCAGCGTTTTTACTGGTTTAAATCACTGGGTTTGTTTGTTTTGAGGAGAAGGAGACTTCTGCGGATGATTCAGCTCCTGGTAAAAACCTCCTAAACATGAACACAGAGAGAATTCTAACCAGGAGAAGTTTCAGCTGATTGCAATTTTCAATCATCACCTCTAGATGCCACTAAATCCCCCTAAATCTCACACACTGGGCCTTTAAAATGTATGTTTCTGCAAAAATGCACCATTCAACAGGCACCAGAAGCTGTCTCATCCTTTATACACTCCAGGCTGGGTCTGTTATTATTTACAGCCCCTGACCTTTGGCTCATTCTATCTCCAGTATGATCCACTCCCTTATCCCTGCCTGGCACCGCAAAAAGAGGAGTCAGTTACTGTTGTGTGATTATGAAGTGTTCGAGATGAGTCCTCTGAAGTTCTTCCCATGATGGAGAGGAGGGTGTGTGTGGGGAATGGCCTACCTGTAAGGAGTCCATCTTCACTCAACATGAAATAACACACACACACAACAGGGGGCCATATATCCTCCTGCCCTTCCTGTGTGTATCTGACCAGAGCCGTGACACACAGTTCACAGACACTATCCTTGGGCGTTCTTCCATGGTGGGCCGTCTGCCAGTGTCCAAACTTAATTATATTATGGCAGGCCAAAGGGCATGAAAGACCCGCATATATAAGCTTGTTGTCAAGGGTGTGTGTCAAACTGGGAGAAAGTAAGTCTTTGTGTTTGAAGGGCATTTATGGATGAGAGAATCTACATCTGCCATCAGTCTTGTTTCTCTGATGTACCCTCTGTGGTCCAACCAGCGATGAAGACACGTTTCTAAAGTTGGAGCCAGGCGAACAGCAGCTCATCCTGACTAGAAACTCCTTGTACAACCTTCAACTGACCTGACTCCCCCACTCCCTGTGTCTCCAAAGTGTGGGGGATGATGATGTGACGGCAAAAGCAGGAGATAACAGAAGCTCATTTCATGACTCTACTGATATGCCTCCACTTCTAAGAAACTGTGAAGGAAAAGTGGCACATATATGTGGCTGGCAGATAAAGCCATGAGTCATGGTTTTAAATCTGCCCTCGTGTACTGTGTTTTGTTTGACATTTGACTTCTGAGTACGTATCATCCACAGGAAAATTACAGGGCGCTGGGTCATAGAAGGCTACACTTAAACATTATTCCTGTTCTACACATAAAAACCATTGTCTCATGATATCCTCCTCCTCCACGAGCACGGCGTCTCAACTGTAGAAAAGTTCAGATTAAGTCATCAGTGAGATGACGTCTACCACGTGTCACACTTAATGAGTCGAGGAGAGATGATGGGGGAGAGAGGCTAGACAGTGGGGGGATGGATGAATTAAAAAGCCCTGCAGAATGACATCAGCATAGGAGGAAGTGAGGAGGGGGATGCTGGAGAGAGAAGAGGGGTTCATGCATTCAAGCTTCACGTCCTAAATCATACCTCTCTGCTGAAGCTTCCCAGGCAGAGATGCAGACCAATAGCAGGCAGGGTTTTAAAGAGACAGCGAGGGCCAAGGGGAAGAAGGGGGGAAATCTCCCCATGTCTGAGTGTCTGCCGTCCAGGGAAGTGGGGAGGAGAAACAGGGAAACTAGAGCTGCTGCTGGCGGCCCACTCGGCACAAAGCCCTCTCTCAAATCCCAGCGTGCTGGCTGGTTGAACGGTGGGCCGAGACACCGACTCAGCCAGGAAGTCTGATTATGTCTGAGTGAAACCTTGACTGCGGCTGCATAACCTTTTGTTAATGATTATTACGATTACAGGGTTGGGTCCCAGGCTCACCAAAATGCACTGCATGGCGAGCAGCACGAATGCAGATCTGTCTGCAGCTGAATTAACCCATGCCTTGTTTTTTGCTGCATCCCTGTTGATATAAACACTACATGCTCACAAGACAGTCAGAATGTCCCACACTATTATTTTCCCCTCATACTAACGGGGTATTAGAGCTGACCACAGGCATGTATGCATGAGTTTAAGTCCCTGATGCCAAAAGGCTCTTAAGGAAGAATGCAGAGACAATCACAGCATGCTGGGTGTCACAGGGATCACAGCCACGCTGAGCTGAGCCAGGAAGCATCACAATCAGCTGCAGCAGTGCAATAAGATGCGATTGCTAAAGGTTGGCTAACAGGCTTTTACAGGGCAGAGCAGGTTAAAAGGTCAGAATTAAATGTCATTTTGTCTGCAATGAGATTTGAGAGCCATTCCAAAAGGTTATTGTCTTTGTTGGGTTCATTCACTCTTTTATTTTAACATTATTTGGGCTTTGATGTAGGAATCAATTAGCTCATAAATGCAATTTCCTGAATATATTCAATTAAAGTGGGTTGTGTGCACAGTGAGGGCGTGCGCGCTGTGCGTAAAGCGTGTATCCAGTGATCCAAGTGTATACACACAATCTTGATTTAGTGCCAGAGCCACAACAACATCCCACAAATGGATTTCCTTTTGGAAACTTGCTCTATAACTTGAACAGGGGGGCTGTAAATGTTCGGAAGTTTGGCAAAAACATACAGCCCCATGGAAAGTTTGCACGCTGCGCGCAACAGATTTGTGTACAACTGAGGGCATCGGTTCTGTGAAGCGCCCTGATACAATTATAAGCAAATGTTTGAGAGTGTGCTGGAGCAATCTGCTGACGAGCCCCTTCATATAAAAAAAAAATGGAAAATTGCATTAATTATTTGAAAGAAACTCACCTGGCAGAGTCAGCCAAATAAAAGTCAACAGCATATCCGAAGTAGCTCCCGTTAGGTCCGCTGTAAACAGCTGGGTTCTCCACGTCCAAGTTGAACGCCTCGCAGACAGGCTGAAGAAAAGTGAGTAATAGCCCGCTGATACAAAGTAGCGAGCGGGTGAGGAGGGCTGCTCTCCCCGGCGTCTTTACGCGAAATCGTTCCAAGCCCATATTTGAGAATAAATTAATCCACCCGAGTTTGTTTTAACTTGTGAGATTGTCCCAGTTTTGTGGCGCTTTCGATTCCGCAGATGAAGCCTGAAAACAGTGGTGGAATACGGCTAAAAGTGCATCCCTGTAACTCTAACCGGCCAGTATCTCATTAATGCTCCGTCAGCTCCTCTCTGCGTCCTCGCTCCTCTGTCTGCCTGCCTCTCTCCCGGCCCACGCCTTCTCTGCTCACCTACTCATGATACATGCAGCAGGGAGTTCCCACAGCCGTGACTAAAAGTTTGGAGAAGGAGGAGCCAGTGATTCCCTAAAAAGAGGAAGGCACTTCTCATCCTCGAACCTATCTCGGAGTATATGTTGACCAATGTGGTGGAAATGTGGTCATGTCTGAGTTCAGTGGCTTTGTTATCGGTGACATTTTAACCAGACGAACAATGGTTACGATAATCCTCCTTTCGCTTTTATCTCACGGTTATCTTGAGCTTTTGTGACTGAAGTTGACTGAAGACAGCCTGATAGGAGATGGGAAGGTCAGTGACTTTTCACCTGGCCAACCAATGTGGTGGGTTATGCCTCTGTGTCCATTTACTACAGAATAATCTAGTGGACAGGGATGGACTAAGTGGCCCTACTTTGACAGCCCAAGATCAAACTGACACAACATGTTTGTACATCAACAAATCATGCAAAAAAATTAAATCTGTCAAGTTATATTTGTGCTAACCTCACCCATTGACCTAAAAGTCCAGTGTGGAGGATTTAGTGGGATATATCGGCAGAAATAGAATATAAAATAATACGTTTGTTTTCTTTAGCGTATAATCACCTGAAAATGAGAATCACAGTGTTCATGTTGCCTTAAACTGAGCTATTTATACCTACATAGAGAGCAGATCCTCTTCAGCGGAGATCACCATATTGGACTGCCATGTTCCTACAGTAGCCCAGAATAGACAAACCAAACGCTGACTCTATATAGAACCATTCACGTTTTCGTGTTAGCCACCATTGTTAGCAGCGCCTCCACAACAAACCAAACTGCATTGGAGAAACACAGATTTTTAAAAATTAAACTGCTTTATTCAGAGTTTTTGCAGGTTTAACTCACCGGGTACATTTGTTTTGGAGAGCAAGGGACCTCTGCGGATAATTCGGCTCCTGGTAAAAACCTCCTGAATGTCTGGATTTTGAATTATGTGAGAAAAAAGGTGAGCACAAATTGGCAGGTGCTGGGCGAGTGGCCCATCTCTGCTGAGCCAAACTGCTAAGAGAAACACTGATACAAATCACCTGGTCCATTTGTTTTGGAGAGGAAGATCCCTCTGCGGATTATGCGGCTCCCCGTAAAAAAACTCCAAAACAACAAACACTAAGGAATCTTAACCAGGAGTTCACGCTTGCAAAACAGTCCACAGTGTATAACCCTGAATTAAATTAGAACCAGGAGACTCTTTCCACAGGAACACACATGCACACCACACATTCACTCAAGGCACACTGTATGTACAATGACTAAGTATTTAACAAATCATTTTTATTGGTGGGCTTGCTAATGTTATGTAACATTATTATCAGGGTTAGCCTGGTCGTCCGCAGGCCAAGATTTATTAACAATCGTGCGGTTCAAGCAGTGAACACTTGCATCTCTGTGGTCAAATCAGCTGATGCTACACTATAGGGCACCCATACACTGACATTATACATACAAACAGCCCAGACTGAGCTGACGGGGAGAGCTAGCGATGGACATGCCAAAGTCAGCATCAAACTACCTCTGGTTTTCAAAATGAGGTGTTAACAAATGATGTCGGGACTGGTGAAAAAAGATCAGGAAATTACGGAACTTCGTGATGGTCAGTCCGCGCCTGCGAGTAAATCTTTATCTCTTGAGGTTTTCACTGATAAGTCAGGATTTCAAACTGTTATTAGCACTGATTTTTCACCCCTGTGAGCATTAAAAGCATCAACCCCAATATTCCAGCGATAATGTTGAAGTTCTGTTTTCATCGCTTCGATGTTTTGCCACCAGGAACACAAACTGCCGCTGCACCACTGGTCAAATAAACCTCCCAAATATACATTTCTCATAATAAAGCAAGGACTTTTATTTACACAACTCCACACTAATTACACCTTTTGTCGCACACCCTTGCAACTCAATGTGTGATCCACATGTATTCCTATCTAATTACAGCGTTGATCTGATTCGGGCATATGATGTCCTTTGGTGCGCTCGGAGGGGGGTGTGTGGGAAGATTCTGTATTCCTGCCTCTGAGTCACACGAGACCGGGGAAAGTGGTTAGGCTGCGAAAAGCAACTACTTGCTGAAATGAGACCTTTAATAAACCTATCTTGGCCGGCTAGAATTAGTGACTGTTGGTTTAGCTGATTCACTGGAAGCCTCGAAGATTGAACACAGGGGCCAAATTTGGCTGTGTGGCAGCAGCAACATGAACTCTCTGTCAAGTGCTGCTTGTATTTATAACTGAAGCTGAAGCCGACACAGGGAGCGAAGTCTGACCGTAGACCGATGAGAGTAATCCAGGGAGTCTGGTGGGGGGCCAGTTCACAGCTGTTGGGGGCACATGATGGTTCAAAGCCCTAATCCTGGAGGGGTCTCATTCTCTCACTCTGTTTTTAGGTCCTCAGGATGAGTTGTGGATGAGGCTGAAGTCAAGGCGTGGTTGACAGAGAGACAGATTATATGCAGCCATCAAAATTATTTGGAGTCCAAACTTTCCCTCTGAAGTCATGGTTTGGTTTTCACAAACCCCATCAAATGCAGACTCTGAAATGAGATGTTTATGCAATCAGCTACAAACACACTGATGATTTAAAGGTCCTAAAACTTTTTACCAGTATTGGTGGGTGAACGGGTTATAACGTAACTTTTTATAACGCAACCTATGGAGTTGGGCCATATTTTCTGGGAATCTAAAGGACGTGACATTATGCACGTGCCTGAGTGCCTTGCCTCCCCTCAGCTCCACTAAAGCACTAACAGTGTGCAACAGTAGCTAACATAAGCAAAGAAACAGCTAACGTCAGCAAACAACCTGCACCACAACAAAGTCCACATATGCAGTGTTTTTGTCATGTACATTTTGTAGTGGCAGACCTTCATTTAGCGCCCTGTAGCAGCCCCCAGGGTCTGGTCTGGGTGCCCTCTCGGCTGCCTTGAGTCCATGCTAGATAAGCACTCTGTTGCTGGCATTACACAGATTAGACTCCATGCTGCTGGCCATGAGTCTGTTGTGAGCCCTGGGGCTGACATTCGCACTGACTGGATTCAAGTTGCTACTGCGGCTAAGGTCCGAGCAGTTGTCTCTCCGACCAAATGAGTAGGTGGGGAGTGAGGCAGAGGGTCTGCGGTCTGTGCTAGCTGGCTAATTCTTGTCTCATTTCTGGTCTGATAAACATAAATCCATCTATTTCAGTGCCCCAAAATACTAAAAAGAAATCCTAATGTTAGAGGACGCACTGACATGTGAAATATATTGTGAAATTGTGGTTTTATATGGCTAACTTTAACGCTAGCTTTCTGGCTAACCTGGATGAATTGCTAGCAAGATAACATCGCAAAATACTGTCTTGGGTGGTTTGCGTTATTTAAATAATCCAGAATCCAGGGCTGATCTGGCTCGTAAATTGGCAATCTTGCCATTTGCGAATTACTTTATCAGCTAACGTTACAAAGCAACCAACACCAAGTCAATTCTGTGTAGCTTAGTAACAGCTAGCTGGCTTTTTTGCCTCGCTAATGTAATTTGTCCAGAGAACATTGAAGATAGTAACATTATTCTAACAATGTTATCAAAAAAATATATTTTCAGCCATCTAGCATGATGACAGTCAGTGTTGTGATTGTCACTGTTTCGGCCGATGCCCAGGTGCTCGCTCACGACTACGGATTGTGAGCACCAGAGCGCAAGCAACAGGATACTGACTGCAGCTCACTTTATGGCTTCAGGGCGAGGTCTCACTAAAAACAAGGATTTTCTGAAAGTTACATACAGGATCTTTAATATCGTATATCGTTTTGATTTGTGTTTCTGGATATTCAGAGAGTCTGAGGCCATTGGAGGTGGTCATAGTCACACACAGTCCCATGACCTCACGTATGAGATTAGTCAGAGCAAATACCTTGGAAATAGATAATACTGGTATCAGCTCTCAGTCATTGTCTCCTTACGTGTCTGCCTGATTGAATGGCACAGCTTTAATGTTATCTATAAGCCCACGATTATCTATTTGACATTGTAAAGGATCAGGATTTACAAGGAAATAGGAGAAATATTCCTTTAAAGTGTTGTGCCCTCTCTTTCTCTTCACTCACATCTGTGTCACCCAGTAGCAACTTAACCTAGAAGCCAGTGTATACAAGCGTTCCGTTAAGCATAGTTTGTGTGTGAAGCCAGAGCCTGTTCTGCTTTCTGGTGACGCGTAATTGAGTCTGGCTAACTGAACAGTATTTTCCATCTCCCTCCAACTGTGATTTCCGTTGAAAAAAGGGGGTGTGGTTTTGTTCCAATGCCTCTGCTTTGACATCATCATTTGGCCACTATGGCAACAGATCAGTGCAGCAAAACACTTAAAGAGCATTTCACAGGACTCTACACAGCTGGCCAACTATTTTAAATATAGACCTGACACATTGGCACTCCTGCAAGGCCAGGCACATACATGTATGAGCACATGCACACACATATACATTAACCCACTTCCTTCCTGGTAACTGAGCGTATGTTTTCCGATATACTGGGTCAAATTATTAATAGCACTACCACAAGGCCACTTAGTGCCATTATCTTCACCCTTATACCAAGATCTGAAGGTGTGAACTCAGAGTTCTGGTGCAACTGCTTCTCGTTTGCTTTCTACCTAACGATTCTTTATGAGGCAGTTTAACAGATCTGGCTACACATGAAAGCAAACATCACTGTCACCTGTCTGCCATCTCCAATACTTTAAGTGACATCTTGGAAACAACAATTTGTGATTTTACAGGATTTATGTGCCAGACTATTTCTGAATTAGTGAGCTAGTAAATTTTGTTACCTCTCAACAGAATTTCACCTTGCTTTCAGGCTTTATGCTAACCTAAGCTAAGCTAAGCTAACCACCACCTGGCTCTGGCTTGATATTTAATAGACAGATATCAGAGTGGTATTGATCTTCTTATCTCACTCCCTGCAAGAAAACAAATGTTTCCCAAAATGCCAAACTACCCCTTTAACTCTTAAAGGAAAAGTTTCACATTTTTGGGGAAAATGCTTAATAAATTGTCCAAAAACTGGAACATAAAAACAACAGAACAGTTCACTAGTTGGTGGAGTTTGGACAGAGCAAGGTTAGCTGGTTCCCAGTTACCAGTCTAAGCTAGGTGGCTTCTCACAGGAGCTTCATATTTTAGGTCACCTGCAAAATTTCACTCACAGAGACACATACAGACCTTGAGGAGACTCAAATGGCCCCGGAGGTTTATGCAGAAATACAAAACAACGACAGAGACACAAAACCACAGACAGATGAGTAACAAAGAGATGCAAAACAACAACAAAAAGGGGCTAAACAACTACACTCTCATGTAGCAGAGGTGGTGGGGCCTTCTGCATGTCTGTGCCCAGGGGTCAATTGTCTCGTAATCTACCCATGGCGGGACAAGACGTCTCCTGTGTAGACAAACCTTAAAAATGTTTCTCAAATGTCAAGCTATTCCTCAATTTCCACTGCATGGTTCGGCTCAGCTCAGCTTCGCCTAGCTCAACTCACCCCCACTTGACTTGCTTTTGGTACCAGGTGCTTTTCTCAAATTCATTGTCCATGGGAGATGGTACCCCCTCTATGTCGGGTGGATTCTTAGCTGATCGTCATAGCTACGCAGCACAAGACTCACATGACACCATCTTCAACACAACACACACACATAAACACAATGTATTCTCTCACTCGATCCTTGTATCAGCAACCAAACAGAGGGACGTCTGTACTTTATCAATTGACCACACAGTGGTTTTGCGGGCAGCTATATTTTAAAATGTAGGTCGAGTAAATAAAAAAACTGCAGTCACTATTGACAGTAGCTTGACTGGTGGGTTTGTGCAGACTCCTCTGCGGTTCTAGTGACGATTCCCTTTGACCAATCACTAGTCTGCGGTACTTTAACTCCACCTTCTAGTATCGGCTCAGCTGGTTTGGATACTTGATTGAGATGATACCAAAAAAAAAGTACCAGGTACTGGTGCTGTCATGATACTGGACTTTCTAGAAGAGACAGAGAGAGAAAGCACAGCTGGTACTAGTGTATCGATACAGTGGAAAATAAGTATTGAAACCATTTAAAATATTCAGTCTCAATAAGTGTTGTTAAATCGATATTTTTGACAACACTACCAGGTAGTATCCACAACTTTTGCTAGACAAGGTCCAGACAAGTCGAGTCGAGCCATGCCGTATCATGCGATGTAAATGTGGCGTGATTCAACAAACAATCACGGCACCTATCTGCCACTTTGTGATCTTTACACCCTGAGGCACCAGCCTCCGCCCCAAATTCACTGTAGCACAAACAGAGAGCTGACAGTGATGGGCTCCGTGGGGGCGGGGTGGGGAGACACTCTGATGGCTGCCATTAGGCAACTGTTAGTGTCTTAAGTCTTAGAATAAACAGCTTTTTACCACTCGGGAACAGACAGCAAATAAAGGCCTCAACAGGCAACTTGATAGTTTGTACACAAACAAGACAAGAGCCACAACAATCAGGGAGATTTACCCCTCTGTTTGTTCCTTTTAGCAGTTTCTTTCGGATGTATTGGATTTGTGATTCACTGAGCTGAAGATAAAATGTCATGTTGAACAGGAAAATTGAAGGCAATGATGGAAAGTGTGGTTTCTGAACAGACAGCTATACTGTTCTCATGCAAGTATTTGAGATGAACGAGCTACTGCGGCTTAGATTCATTCTTTCTCTTGGTCCAAACAGTAAACCTGTCTTTAAATGCCTTTCATACACACAGTTAATTCTCCTTCCTCCTCCTTCCTCCGTCTCCCCTTAACTGTAGAAACGTAGTGATACACATCTTACAGGCAGGAAATTCCTCCAATGTAAAAGCCTGAGTAGACTTCCTGTTTCAGCGAGTTCCTACTCTTTGTGTCCGTTACGCTCACACACAAACACACACTTAATGCCTATCTGCTTTGCTTTCCCCTCAGCCCTGTAACATTCCCCATGTACAAGGAGGAAAGGGTGGTGAGGTGTTGCTGATTGCTCAAGCCCGTCTGAGGCATTGCAGACTGGACGACAGATTTGTCATGAAGGGGTGGAAGTCCTGAGCTGGCCCTGAGTGTTGCTGCATGGACTGTCCATTGTTTTCAACACAAGCTCTTAGCAACGTAGTAGCTGGGTGAATCATATGATTGTTTTAGACGGAGAAATCATCCCAGAGGCTCCTTACAAGGCAAAGTTCACCCGCCCTTCTGCATTATGGTTTCCTCTTGTGAGCTTTAACTGTCAATCCAGACAAATTGAGGCAACGTGTGTGGGGAGCAAGATGATCCAAACAGTGTCCGTTGTTTAGTTGCCTTGTTAAAACAGCCACAAAATGTCTGAAAATGAGCAGTTGTGTTTTTTATGTACATCTGCTAATCAGTCAGAGCAGTAAAGCAGCAAGCCTGCAAGCTGCTGGGGGGAAAACGACCCCGCTACCAGCTCCAGCAGCCTCATTTTACACTCCATAACACACACAAGTGTCCCCTAACCCATGGGCAGATTATGAGACAATGGGCCTCTGGGCACAGACATGCAACAGGCCCCACCACCTCGTCTGTGTAGGAGACAGATCCCCAGACTTCATGCTGGTTTTGCCTCATTTCGTTGTTGTTTTTGCCTCAGCATCTTTTTGTGTTTTTGTGTCTCTTTGTGGTATTTTTGTGTACCTTGTTTTATGCTTCTTTGTTATCAATTTTGTGTCTTTTTTTGGGGTAGTTTAGTTTTTTCTGTTTGTAGTTCCTTTGCATTTGTTTGTGATCATTTTGTGTCTCTTTTAATTCAGTTTGTATCACTCTGTAGTTCCTTTGCATCACTTTGTAGTCATGCCGTGTGTCTTTGTAGTCGGTTTGTGCATCTATTCTTTGTTGGATTGTTTTGTGTCTCTTTTTATAGTTCATTTGCATCTCTTTGTGGTCATTTTGTGTCTGTGTGAGGTCATTTTGTGTCTTGATGTATAATAGTGTCTTTTTTGGTCGTTTTGTGTCTCTCTGTAGTTTCCTCGCATCCCTTCGTGTCCGTTTTGTGTCTCTTTGTAGTACATTGCATCTCTTTGTGGTCATTTTGTGTCTCTTTGTAGTTCCTTTGCATTTTTTTGTGTCCATTTTGTCTCTTTGTAGTACATTGCATCTCTTTGTGTCCTTTTTTATCTCTTTGTAGTTCATTTGCATCTCTTTGTGTCCATTTTGTCTCTTTGTAGTTCATTTGCATCTCTTTGTGTCCTTTTTATGTCTCTTTGTAGTTCATTTGCATCTCTTTGTGTCCTTTTTATGTCTCTTTGTAGTTCCTTTGCATTTCTTTGTGTCCATTTTGTGTCTCATTGTAGTAACTTTGCATCTCTTGTGGTCATTTTGTGTCTCTTTGTGGTCGGTTTGTGCATCTATTGGTGTCTTTTTTGGATTGTTTTTTTTTTTGTCTCTTTGTTGTTCCCTTGCATCTCTTTGGGTCATTTTGAGTCTCTTTGTTCTGTGTCTTTGTACTTCCTTTGCATCTCTTTGAGTCATTTTGAGTCTCTTTGTTCTGTGTCTTTGTACTTCCTTTGCATCTCTTTGTGGTCATTCTGGGTCTCTTCCTGGTCAATATGTGTTAATATGAGTGAAATTTTGCAGATGAAGGCCACGGGGCCTCTGGGCCGGTGCCCAGTAGGTCCATTCAGTAATCCCTCCATGCCCTGACCTGCCTGCATTAACAGCCAGCGCTCTGCGTCATGCAGTGTTTAGTCTCCGTCCTAGCTCACTGAACTTGTTTGCTTAAAAACACAACTCCTTAAGAGGCGGCATAAAATGCTTGACATCCTTTAATGGGAGGTCACTGAGGCAGAGTGGCCGGGCTGACAAACCAAGACAAGATGTAAGCACCCGGTGACAAAACAACGCTGTGAGGTGGGCTTATAGGAAAATCCTCTTAAATACCAGAATCAACAGTGAAACATAAAACTGGTAACACTCTGAGCTGGATCACAGCAGGCAATATTTGTAGGTTGTCATAAAGAAAGAACAACAAATAAACTGCAGAGGGTACGACTCCGAAACCAGGTCAGAACTCTTTCCTTGTGAAAACTTGTGAACAGGAATGTTTGAGTTGAAAGATGACATTGAACAAGACATGTGTGCGCAGCCAGTCGTCCAGTTTTGGCATTCAGGTCTCGTGTTCAGGGTGTCATGTTTTATTTGGATGGCCTATTTGTCTCTCAGAGTAATGGTGTGCCCTCCCTGACCCCCTCCTGTGTTTTGCTATTGGGGCGGGCGTGCTGCGGGGCCGCTGCTGCCGGGCCTCGGAGTGAAGGAATGCAGCTGTAAAATGTGTGTATCTGGGGGTACAGCAGGAGAAGGCAGTGAATCAATGTGATCACTGGAGAACCTCGGGGTATTGTTTCACACGCAAATAAACACACACATACACACAACACACACGTATAGCCATTCACACATTCCCTCCAATTTGCTGCTGTTGCTTTCCCACACCCACTCCCTTGGCTAAACATGTTTGACACAATGCATATGGAAACAGTCGCACCCGGCTTCCCATGACAAAAACAAGCTGCACTTAAAGTGAGAATAGATAAATATAGATGCTGTTCCTTCTTATATTCGTAGACACAAACATAAACATTTTCTTTTTCTTTTTACATCCTGGTGTTATTGTTACAAAAACGGCCAACCACTGCTGTTTTGAGCACAGACAAATTTATATTAGATGTATAATTGAAGAGGGCACAGCAACCTAAAAAGGACTTTGGCTGCTCCACTTGTGTTGTGACTTGACAAATCTCATGATAATGAATGGTTGATGGCACCAGTAGACACAACAGCATCGCGGCGACTTTCAACACTTCATCAGCTGAATGGCAACATGCGCTTCCTCCACTGATGTTTCTAGATGAGATTGATGAGGATGACGGCTGATGGTAGAAACAAAGGCTTCCCATAACGTCTCCTCTATAGGTTTGCAGCAAGACAGGTGGACAATGGAGTAACATTTACTATCAGCATGTATCATCTACACCGATGGGTGTAGCATATAGTTTCCTGAATGTTTCTGGTTAATATTATCAAGTTCCTTCCTGTGGTAGAATTTCACATTTATCTTTTCACACTCAGGCAGTGCAGGATGCTGCAACACAGCATGCCGAATGCTAATAAACCTTCGCTGTTTTCTTTCTGGATAATATAGTAACAAGACTGAGAGTCTGCAGACACAAGCTGCTCTATGAGGCTGTACTTTGGCACAGCAGTGCGGTGAGCCAAATGTTAACATCAATATGCTAACATGTTTGCAATAACAATGTTAACATGCTGATGTTTAGAAGGTATAAAGTTCACTGTGTTCAGCATATTAGCTCAGGATGTTATTGTTATTTTACCATACATCAATAGGCGTAGATTTCTGGTAGGACGCAGAGGACATGACCCCTCAATATTTAGAACATGTACATTTGTCACCCCCAATAAAAACATTAAAGCAGCAGAGGACATTTATTTGGATGAAATTAAGATATTTCCACCATAAATTGATGCAGAAAAGGGACAAATTGTGCACAAAAATCCCCAGAATTCAGGAAATTAATAGTCTGGTTAAGATCATCCTGATTACATGAGCTAAACATTCTGTTTCTGTGTATCAGTCTGGATTCGACGCCTCATATCCAAAAATGAAAATCAATCAGTGATCTACACCATAGTTAACAATGTAAGCAGCCAATCAGAGACTGCACTGAAACTGATGATGTAAAATGCAGGCTGCAGAACAATAGTGGCGGCTCCCAAAGCAGCGGGTAATAACTTAAAGGTCGGTAGAGTAAACACAGCAATAAGTAAAATTATTGCAGAAATAGAGTCAATAACAACAATTAAACAAGAGCAAGAGTATGCACTCACTGAGTTTCTCTGAGGAAAAGACCTTTCTCACCATTTGGTAAAAACTTGATTTATCAACTGATAACTGATCTGGTGATGAAGACATAGAAGAGATTGGCTAAAGCAGTGTGTCTGTCAAGGTGAGTACTCCCACGCACTAAAAGAGTTTGGGGCAGCACCAAGTCCAGGCTGATACAGAGAGCGAAACAGAATGTTGAGCTCACGTCATCAGGATGGTCTTACCAGGCTAGGACATAAAGTTTCTGACACTCAACATTTCCAAGGGGAGGACCCTCAAATTTCAATCCAAATTTCATCATGATCCATCAGGCGACAACCTCCAGGGAGTGAAAATTAAACCAACGCAAAGTGTCAAAAACTGCAGTTCCTCTAATGGCCACTTGAGGCTGGCTCCAAGAAAGAGTCAATCTCCATAGACCCCCATGTTAAAATGCCCAGCTTTACAGCAGAAATAAACATGTTTACAGCCTGGTACAAAAAAAGGTTTTGGTCTCTATAATCTCCCTCATCATGACAACTTTTACATTTTAGTAAGGCTTAAAGTTACCCATAAATAAGGGTTTGGTCACTTTGAGTGGCTGTATGCAGACAGCATCCCAGGGTCCGTAGTCAGATCCACTCCTTGCTCCACCACAGCTCCTCCCTCTTGTCCAAATATGGTCCATGGTCCACACCTTAAATCTCCAAAAATCCAACATGGTGACGGCCAAAATGTCAAATTCAAGGCTTCTAATCCATCCAGTCGTCTGGATATTTCACTCAAAACCACAAACAACAGCTTGCCGGTGGCACTAGAGGAAAAGTCAGGGGATCATCAAAGTCATCAGGATTTATCATCTGGGAATCATACATGTCTGTTCATAAATGTTGTGCAAATCCACTACGTAGATCTTAAGATATTTCACTGAAAAAGTGAAAACCTGTAGAAGGCACTCAGGAGGAAACATTAGGGGCTTGTTTAAGTCACTAGGGTTAATGCTCTGTGGACCTTGAACATTTAGGTGTGTTTTTTTTTTTTAGATATTTCATAGTAGGTCAAAGTGTTGGACTGAGCATTATTCCAGTATCATCATCCCGAGAGTCGAACTAGCATGGCTAAAAGTATAAATATAAAAATAAATGTAACATGTGTTCTGGTGACTCACTCTTTTAATTCAGTATTATTCCCTCTTTATCTCATATCTGACTACTTCCTGATGCATTGTGTGTTATGTCCTGTCCAGACCGCATTTGGCCGAGGCTGATGATCAAAACAGTGGTTTTTGACCTAGGAGGTCTCAAAAGAATGTACCATACTTTAGCTGTGTCACCTTCTGTAAACATTAAAAAACATTGTTTGGATATTGTGAGTCACAATGCCCGTTAAAATGTTACACCTACCCCCCCGGCTCCAGTTAATCTGTCCTGCTCCTCCTTATAAGTCAATGTTGATGTTAATGCTGTCCAGACCACCGAGGTGTCACGCACACTTGCACAGCCTTATATAGAAGCCATCAGAGGTTTATGATCAGTGCATCAGTAGTATCAGCTGGTGTGAACCAACATGCAGAGGATAGACTGTCATCTCGCTAATGTAAAAGTCATAGTGAGGTCACATCCTGTGGTAGCTCCCTTCGCATACATGAGTAAGGGTCCCAGCTAGACGAGGCAGAGCATGAGGAGTCCTGGGAAATGATTGGCATGGTAATATCAGTTTTTTGGTGGGGGGTCGAGACTAATAAGAGGACTTGCACGTAGCATGTCCTCTGCCTGGATAGGATTACATCCTAAACAAACTAAAGCATGCACACAAGCAAACAGCACAGAGGGGAAGTGTCTTCTGTAATAAAAGGTTGTGAGGTTAGAAGTATTATTATGGTTTAACTGTAGGTTTGCTTCCTCCACTTGAAATCTGACACATCTCAGGTTCACATGTTAAAGGATCTCCACCAAATCTCCACCTGTTCTCCAGTTTATTTATTTAATAATATGACACAAGCCTTTAACCTCCTCCCAAACAACACTTTGGGTTTGCTGCACCCTATGCTTCATTTTGCTTAACTTACACCTGTTGTCCTTGGCCGTGGATGCTTTGTTGTGCAATAAAGTGGAAGCTAAAGCACAAAAAACAAGATGTCAGCCATTTCTGCCAAGTCAGTCTACAGCCAAACACAAAAGTGGACAAGTCACAAAATCTGACCAAATTAAAAAATAGTAACAAGCTAAGGCACTGTAAATTGGAAGTAGCTACTTGTCTGAGGACATCGGGACTTTATTATTATATTATTGCATCATTTCACACAGGCCAGTTAAGTGTGACAAACTGTTCCTACAGATAAAAAGGGCATTACAAGCTTAGAATATAGTGCAAGGAGAATTCACACAGGGTACGAATGAACAAATTACAAGGTTTTTAGCTGGGCTACCCCTTGAAAGTTGGAGATCCGCATCATCAGCCGGAGACCTCTCAAGCGTGATTTATACTTCTGAGTCGAATGGATGCCATACCTACGCTATATCATATGCCATAGCCTGACATTTACTTCCACAGAAATGTAACTACACAGCGCAGCAACGCAGACCTCCTGTCTATTTTTGTAAACCATTTCCCTCAGTGGAAATACACAGCGCAGCAACGCAGACCTCCTGTCTATTTTTGTAAACCATTTCCCTCAGTGGAAACTAAGCTTTTATTTACTTTAATTTCACAGATAAGAAACAATAAATTGTGAAGACAATAAAGCCTCCACAAAAATAGCATTTTAAGTTTTGTGTGTGATTTATCCTGGCTTCATATGAGAAGAGGAAATCTCCGCTAGTCACTAGGCTAATTTATACAATGTTAAATGCCATAGACTTGTGCTACTAAAGTTAGCATGTTATATTTGTTTGGAAAATGTGTTCAGTATAAGACAGTTGTTTTGTCAGTGAACCTTGTGAGCTGTAATGGAGCCAAATTTTGTAACATTACCTTTGTTAAATGTTGCTGTTGTCCCTGGTTTTATATGAGAAGAAGAAATGTCCACTAGCTGCTAGGCTAATTTATTCAATGTAAAATGCCAAAGGCTTGAGCTAATAACGTTAGCATGTTGTATTTGTGGGGAAAATGTGTCCGGATTAACACAAATGCTTTGTCTGTGAATGCTGCGAGTTATAGTGAAGCTGATTTGTGTACCTGTGTTTGAAATTGTCTCTATTAAGCCATGTTTAATGTTTTGAATCAACTAAACAGCACTTCACAGAAACTTTGACGCAGACTAGTGTTTTTGAGGTGTAACTGCAGAGTGACACAGACACACCACAGCACAGGTTTAATGTTCCCAGCGGCATAGGCCACATGCGTAGACTATGGCGTAGACTCTGCACAAGTTTAAACGCCGCTTAAGTCAACTGAGATTGCTTCAAGTCAGAAAGTTCTGCTTTAAAGTGGTGAATTTACCACTCACAGCAACTTAATATGACACAGTCTCTGGTTTTTGTTTGATATCTAGAGTCAGCAAAAAATGTTGTTGCACATTCCTAATCCGTCATAAGCGTCGTTAGCTTGTTTACTATATGACATGAATGCCACTGTCACACTGAACGTTTTTTTTTTAGATATGCTGCATTATTTGCAGTTTTGTTTTTGCACAGTCATGTTTAGGCATTAAAATAAACAGTTTATAACAATGTTAGACTTGAATAGTGACCCACTAACCCATGGAGTTACAGAACATTAAACAAATCTTGCATTGTTTGCAGCATTCAGGCATTTAAATAAACTGTTTCAAACTCTATTACACACTGACTATTGAAAATAAACCCATCATCCCCATATGAGGACATCATTTCTGTCTATAACTACTTACTGCTCAAGGACAATGCTTAGTTTTTTAATACTTATTAGGTCGTAGTAATCTCAAATAGCTAGGAAAAATTAAAAATGCATACCAAATAAAAGCTCAGGAGGTTAAATATAAGCTGATGTTATAAGCAGCAGATGACGTGAACATTTAGTTTCAAATCATCAGTGTAATTCAAACAATAGCAAGTAGGAAAATCCAGTCAGGTATTTTTATTGCTGCTGCATCAAGTTCTGGGACGTCTCCATGGAAAATCTTTTTAGTAGGTCTTTTTGCTCTTGGGACAGTCGTTAATTCTGAATCTGTTACAGCTTGTACGACTACTCTCCTGGCTGTATAGTTCAAACAGCCTGAGCTGAACTAAAAATAGCCTCTCCGACTTGCCTTTTATTTTGCTCAGTAAAGGTACATTTACCCAAACACACATCCCAAGCACAGAGCTGTGTCCTATGATATCACATTGACTGGGCGCTCTTGGCATGTTTCATCTGGGAACACATGCTTCATTATTAGGAGAGTGCCATGCTGCCACAGCCAAGTATTGAGCACAAACAATCCCAGTCTTCCTGCGTTTGTGTTGAGGAATGTTGTGTTTTGGTGCTGCTGATGAATCGCCCGCTCTTCAAAGGAAAGCAGACTCGTTTTGCAGCTTATTTAACGTCACATGTTTTTGGGGCGAAATGTGTTGACGTCTCCGCATGTGATCGCTCTCTCTGAGGACATAATGAATGCTGCATTATTTCTGTCATTGGAAAAACATGACAAACACAGCCACTTTACTTTAATCTGGCATTTATGTAATGCTGCTGCAATTATATCATTATATGTATTATATGCATTATGGTTAAAGCACTGACAAAATGAATTTTCCTGACCACACGACAGGAGGAACTGGTAATGTAATATAAGACAGCTAAGGGCTTAGTGAAGGACCACCTACACGCCGCAGCACATAGTGGTGTCTTCCCTGTGGGGAACATGACAAAATATACTTTTTTAACAGCTTTAACTCTCACTGAAACCAAATTTTCAATAGTGGAACACCCAGGTGGAAAACAACAGGAAGACATTATCTTGCCAGAAGCTAACTTCCCATAAAACTAGAACAGGAGATGGAAGTTTTGTATCACAAACAGCCAAACAACAAAGGCTGTGTTGAGCTAAAAAAGGCTCTTAATTAAATTTTTCCAAACATTTTTCCGAAGGGAAGTTGCTTATTTACATGTCCAGCAGTCACAGAGAAAAATTATCATCCATTTGGAGTCATGTTTGTGTCCATCTTATGAATGTTTGTCCAGTAGTCACTCTCTTTTACTTCTGATTTTGTTCCCCACCTATCTCAGAACCCATCAGCTATCATCTGACAACAATGAGCCTCTGGGGGCGAGGTCAATATCTTGGGCTGATCCGGAGAAGCCAGCAGATATCCGGGCCAAGATTTCTTCTTCCGTGCCTCAGCAATTTCTGCTAATTTATATAAACAGACATCGTCAGGTTTTAGCTGATGGGTTTCTAGATTCCATTTTGGCCAATGCATTCTGCCTCTCCTCACAGACTACCGTAAAACTTCAATTAGTAGCCCGGGCTATTATTTGCTTAAATCACTGAAGTCAGCAGGCCTATATTCGGGACAGGCCTTTAATTCCTTCCACACAAAACTGTTGCTCAGCAAAGATCAGAAAATACAATCAAATCTTTTATGTAAACCGGTAGGCCTATGAATAATACCTGTATTAAACTAGGCTTCAGATAATATATCAATTATGAATCATTTATTTGATCTAGCTCCGACAGACAGCTCATCAGAGGGAGTGAGTTACGACACCTGGCATACCAACACAACCCCACTTTATCCTGTTAAATCAATCCTCACAACTTGGATAAATTTTTCTGAAAAACCTTTTTGATTCTTTTGATCTGGGGACCCTTACAGACTAAAGGAATATGAATAACTTACAGGGTAATCGAGGAATGGACACATCATTTGAGGTAGCCAACAACCGGCTTGTATACATCCGAAGAACGTCTATAAAAAAATTAACTGCTTGGCAACCAGACAGGCGTCTGATTAAAACAGGTGTTCACTGGTGAAAATGTGTAGCAACACCAGGCTAGTAAAAGAGACTAGGCTTTTTTATTAAAGTTTTACAGTATTTAGCTGTTGTTCAAACAGATCAGTCAATACTACTTGGTCTACAAATCGACTACAAACAGGAACCTGTCGCCTACACATTCTGCACACAGATGCAGATACCTGTTTATAGAGATAAGGTCTCTTCTGAGGGAAATGTCTATCTCTTTACCTGCTAAATGTTCCACTGTGTTCACCAGCTAGTTGCTGACTGTATTTGTTGTTTGTTGCTGAGCAGGTGTATAGCAAGGTTTTTGAGCTTTTATGCTACAACCAGCTGCCTGCTGCTGAAAACATGAACCGAAACAGTAAAGTTGTGGGCCGAACACCTGACAATAACTTAACTTAAAGCTCCTGTTGTACATTTGGTTCATAAATGTTAATGTCATTTACTGCAACTATCAGCGTCCAGCTCCTCACTGCTGATGATGATTCAAACCTGTTCTCGCTCTTCCTGATTGAGCAGCTGATCCATCCCAACATCCCAGGCAGAACAGCAACAGAAAAACATCACACACACAACAGACGTTATTTCACAGCAGACAGTTTGGCTTGTCGTAGTCGGAAAAGCAGCAGTGTAATTACTGACATTTAAAAATGACTGCATTCCACTAAGATGAGCTCGTTCCAAGTTGCTGGAATTGTGCATGCGTCCTCACTGTCCCTCTCACTGGGACACTTAATGGAACTGAGCCATCATTAGCAGAATATGTTTCGCCTGTGGTTTTCCTCCTGCGACAAGACGAAATGTTTGCAGTGAAAAAGGTCTGTAGGTTGAAGCCCTTTGAAACAACAGTAAAATGAGCAAATTACACCGGCATGTTATTGTGGTGGATAATTTATCGAATAAATTGGACTGTAATTCATAATTAGACAGACTCAAAAAGCTAATGTTGGAAAACAGGGCCTGGTAAAAAGGGAGAAAAGCAACTTTTTCACATGTATATTTGTAATCTGTATCTAATTTCAAATGTTAAAAACTTTTGGTTTCTTACACATAATCTTTCCCATCAATGAAGATCTTCCTCCCACTTTCTACAATAAATAAAGGATAGGGATAATAAGGATGTTGCTGATTTTGAGAACTGGAGAAAAGAATTATCATGTAGCAGATGCAGTTATTCATGTGTGGTTAGGTTTAGGCACAAAAACTGCTTGGTTTTGTGTCATGTTTTGGGTTAAAATTCCCAGTCTGAGGACACAATACCCGCTGGAAATACAGCTTTTCGTGGAACCATATCCAGGTGGAAAAACAGTGACAAGTCACTGAATAACAACCATGTTTAGTGGTTATAAAGCCGCTGGAAACAGAGCAATGTCTCGCTAAAAAACACCCATGTTTGGTCAACCCAGTCTCACTCTGAAGTCATCAAAATTCGACACTTGGGCAGTGACTTGAGGCATCAGACACTGACAAAAAAAGCCATCCTTTAACGTTGGCATAATATGTGGCATCAGGGGGAAATGCGGCGGGACAAGAGCAAAAGTTAAGGCAGTGAAAGTCCAAGAAGAGTGGATGTTAGGGGTGACAGATGTGTCCAACAAACACTGACCTTCACCCGAGAGAGTGGTGTTCATGTCCCATAAGATTATAAAGCCAAACCCTGTTCTTTATGTCCTAAACACAACCAGGTGCAATAGTTGTTGAGCATATTCATGGTTTGCAGAAACTTACAAAACCAACATTGTACGTTTTGTTGGGCTGAAACTTAATTAGAATCAGCTCGGTCAGATCTGGGTCTCTATCCCTCCCCTCCACGTTTTAATTATTCAAAGCATCACTATATTGCAAGCTGTTTAAACTGAAACTAAAATAAATTATTACCACTTTGTTTCCACTTTCTAAGACTCATTCAGGAAGTGACAGCACAGCTCTGGCAGCTGATTCATCTCCACCACCTGGAGACTAAATGTCTCACTGCGAGGAGGAACTGACCATTCATGGTAATACCTGCTTTACACAAAGCCTCCTGAGCATAAACACCAACACCTAATGTTTGTGCTTAAACGCTGATTCATTCTCCCTAATGAATTCCCTCGGGAGGGATTGTGCTGCCGATGCCTTGTGACTCAAACCCTCTTCCAACTGTGATTCTAAATAAGGCAGTGTAGTTCTCAGCAGCGGTTATCAGCGCGTTCCCAACTCACTAGCACTCACTGTGCCTGCTTATGACCTGACGTGCAGTTCAAGCAGGCAGAAAAAGACTGAAGTGGAGCCTCTGTTCTTACCCGTCCCAGTGTCTCACACATGACCGGCGTCGAGCTTCTGCAGGCACAGAGAGGGAAGATAGTAGAAAATGTGAGAGGAGACGAGACGAGAGGAGGCGAGAGGCGGCTATAAGGAGGTTAAAATGTCCGGTGGTCTTGAGAAAACATCTTATTCACAAAATTATGATCATGAATCATCTGATCTGAAGTCCCAATGTCCCAAATTACACAAGAACTCCAGCTCTTCCCCCTCTTTTCCCATTTCAGACATACTTTTACAGAAAAAACACTATTACACCAGACTCAGTTTTTCTTATTTTCTCTGTCCATGTTTATCTTCTAACACGCTGCTGGCTTCATTTCACTCTGCTGTCAAGTGAGTTCAGAGTTGAAGCTGGGTGGTTATCTGTGTGTGTGCATGTGGTTGCAGTTAGGTTGCTTTATCCGTAAAGCCAAATCAATTAAACGTCAAGAAAAGGAGTGTTTTCTCACATATGCAGTGGGCTCAGTTTTAAGGAATTATCTCAGTTAAGTGCTGTGCTGGCTTCCCCCTTATCAGTCAGCTGCACTCATCTTTCGAGTGGATGGAGAAATCTCAGATACAAATAGGGAGTTAACGCTCCCATCCTGGGCAGCCTCCGAGGGCAAATAACGGTTAAAAGTTTGTTATCTACCCAGTCCTCTCTCTGTCGTTCTTTCCTTTTTAATTTCTTTGTTACTTTCTTTCCTTGCCTACTTGACTTATCCTCCCCACCTCCTCTCCTGCGTCACTCCTCCAGTGGTTCCCTCTGGAGCTGAGCAGTAAAAGCCTCACTCCTCATGCGCCATGTGTCTGGTTTCTATTAGTGATTTGGCACGGGCCTCTGCGTGCATTCTGCCTAGGTACGGGAGCTGTTAAGACAGAAATTTCCCATTTGCTACACAGCCGCCTCCCTTCAGCCCGTCCACCTCACTTTGACTCACACATATACGCACACACATCATATATAAGGTATAAATTCACAGCTGCCCCCCCACTGTCACACCCCTGCAACCAGAGGACACGGACAACCTGGAACATTTGAGTCTCCCAGTAAACTTGTGTGTGTTAATACACTGGTTTCCATTGGTAACAAGGAGGGGAGGACTCCCTGAGGAGCTGCTGTCAGGGCGCGTCCACTGTTTTGGGACGGACCCACCTTAGCTCATCAGGATCTGGCCGAACTTCAGCCGCTGAGGAGCTGGGTCACTCTTGGAAGAAATACCTTGTTGTCTTGTATTACCCCATGTGACGTGAACGATAGTGACCTCTGCCTGGGTGGAAGGCCAGAGGAATTATAAAAAAGTGCTGGTAGGATGGGAGGTTCAGAGAAAATGTCAGAGGAGACTGTGAGAAGTAAGTGGTGAGAAAAATTATCATCTGGATTGGGAAATAATTACATGGATCTTGTGAGAATCAAAGCCGCTGGAGTGGATCCAGACACAGAAAGGGATTTCAAGGACCGTAACATTGGTCCTGCATTTTTTTAACCCATTAACTACAAATTCCATCTCTTTCCCATTACTGCTGACCATTTTCAAAGCATACCATGAGTTCTTAGATTGATATGCTTTTCTTATTGGCAGCTTCAGTGCAAGTCATTTCAATATGAATGAGACCTAAACACTTTGGTGGGATCGGCACTCAGTCACGCTTGGTTGCTCTAATTTATTGTCAAAGTTATGATATTGTTGCAAATGTTGACTGCTTTGAAATGACTTTGTTGGTTTCTCTGACACCTAAATTTGAGAATCAGCAGCTGTAAAACCAATGTACATGTTATACTGGAAAATTACAGTATGTACCAGAGTCAATGAACTATACAACTAAACTATACAAATAAACAATCCCTTATTTACGTTGGTATTTTTTTTCTGTAATGATGATTTCTGGGTAAGATGTATGTTGATATTATCCAATGTCAAGTCTCCATTGTGACGATAAGATTCTGTGGTAGCTAGTTAAGGCGTATCACAAGTAACTAGCATGCCCTTGGGCCTATCTTGATAGCATGTACTGGGGCCCGTTGTAATTACCTTACACCTCTGATCCCAAAGTTTATTTTAAGTTAACATGCTTCAGCAGTCTGAGTTACGGAATTAAAATAAGTTTCTTCCACATTTTCAGTGTTTTAAGAGCGTTATTCCCTCTGTTTTCCCCAGACCATGTTTTCTTGTTGAGCTATGGTGGTGGGATGATAAAAAATACATAAATAAATAAAATGAAAGAGGGAATTTCACACTGTAAAAGCCTGTAACTGTAATAGATACTCACTTGAGTTGTCTAACCCAGACTGCTGAAGCCACATATCAGCTGCGGATGACCTTTGCTCTGACTGACGAATGTGGATTTTGTCCTCTAAGAAATATTTCAACCCCCCAAATGACCGTCTGTATATCAGATTCTCACCCTGTGTTATGTTAAATTCATACTCTATAAATTTCCATTGTTATGCGGATGATACACAGTTGTATTTATCTATGAAGCCAGAAGAAAGTAATCAATTAACTAAACTTCATAATTGCCTTAAAGACATAAAAACCTGGATGAGCACCAATTTCCTGATGTTAAATTCAGACAAAACTGAAGTTATTGTTCTTGGCCCCAAACAACTCAGAGACTCTTTATCTGATGACATAGTTTCTCTAGATGGCATTGCTCTGGCCTCTAGCACTACCGTAAGAAACCTCGGAGTAACATTTGATCAAGATTTGTCTTTTAATTCTCATTTAAAACAAACCTCACGGACTGCATTTTTTCGTCTGTGTAATATTGCGAAAATTAGGCCTGTCCTGACCCGAAAAGATGCAGAAAAATGGGTCCACGCTTTTGTTACCTCTAGGCTGGATTACTGTAACTCTCTATTATCAGGTAGCTCTAGTAAGTCCTTAAAAAGCAGCTCCTGTGTTCAGCGAGGTAAAATTACTGTTTTTGTCAATGGAGTCTGGCTTTAAAGAGAACATAGATAAGTTTCACTTTGAGTTCAGTTCTGTGTCTGAGACTGTCTGTTTAGGAAGTACTGAGCATACGACTGGATAAATGAGACTTGGATTATACTGACTTGTGTAAGAGTTTGTTGACAGCTGTTTTCATGTAGCTTGGCTGCTGTTAAACATTGACCCCTGTGCCTTCAATTCATCAAGAATTTTAGTTGTTTCTGGATTATTCATTCAACATGGAGCCATTAAAGAAACACTGATTTCTTGATGAATTCAACCTAACCAAACAACCTCACTTGAACAACATGCAAAACACCGTGTATACTGCTTCTAACAGGGCACTCAAAATTAGCACTGCACTTCCATAATGTTGGGAGATTTACAATAAGCAGACTGAATAAAAAGGGTCAGATTCAATGCAGCTGAGGCTGAAATATCTTTACATTTATCCTATAAACTGAGTCAAGCTCCAAAAATCTGGATTCTGCACCTCCCAAAATCCAACTTGAACACATCTCTCATCAGACCCTCCCTGCCTGGTAAACACCCACGTCTTTCGAACTCTACGTCCCCAGTTTGTTACACAGGCTTTCTTCGAAAAAGTGATGGCTCTTGGCCCAAGTTGAGATAACCCTTATGACAACATCAGGGTTATTTTTATCAGGCTTTATAAAGCTTCTCCAAAACCACAGAGGACATTTTAAATCTGTTTTCACAGGCTGAGTAGTATTCCACAAACAACAGGTAAATTGATCTTCACGAGCCCCTTTAAACAACACTCCCCACGTTGTCTGATACAGTACATTCATAAAAAGCAAGAGTTTTCCTTCTCATAACAGAACTCCTCCAGACGGCCCCCTGAATCAATAATCAGCACCCTGGCATGCTAACACGGAGGCAGAGCTTTGATTTTCTTACTCAGATTTGACTTCACTCTGCCTACACTGTGTGTTCCCGTGCCTGCTGCTATAATTGCTTCCATGTCTCTCAGTTGTGGTGCGGGCCATGCTGATGATGTTAGTGAGAGGTGGAGAAGGGGAGGTTTTGGATGAGGACAGCAGAGACCAGCTGGGTGGGGTCATTTACTGGCTGTGGAGGGCCCATTCTCTCAGCTGAGAGTCTTGCACGTTGATGACGCAGCTATGGAGACCTCTCAGTGTGCGCTGTATGAGTAAGGCTTTCCTTTGCTCATAACGTGCTATTTCCACAGCAGTCATGTCGGGCGTCCTTACAGTACGTCTCGAACCGCAACCTCCTACAATTAAAGTCACCACGCTCTTAGTAAAAAGGAATGAATGAGGTAAATTCACTGCATGTAAACCTCTTCTTGAAATGTGAAAGGCCCTCAGATGTGAAGTGGAGATATTTTTGATTTGAAACACATTGACAGGAATTTATGAAATATCATGTTTCCAGTTAAAGAGAACTTTTTGATCCGCGGCTCCCCAGAAGCTTCTTAAGATGTTTTTTTTCTCACTTATAAACACATGTCAGCCTGATAAACCCTCAGCCAAACAGTCAGAGCCAGTCATTTTCTGCCAAACAGAATGAACTCAGTGACCCGACTATATCCAGGTGCCCCACACCCTGTAGCAGGTGAGGAGGCTGAATTCCACAGGTGCCATCTGGTTCCTCTGACCTCGATCTGCCAGGTGTTCCCATCTCTCTGAAGATACCTTTTGATAAGAGCAGATCAGGATAAATGTGTGTGTCTTTCTTGAGGAGCAAACTGAAATAATTTAGGATTCTGTATCTAACTTTTTACCAGCTTAACTCGTTTTTTATTGCCAATAGGTGAACAAGTTTTGATGTAACTTTAAAACTGAGACTTTCTCTGACTTTCACAGTTGACTGGGCTGACTTCCATGTAAAGGAATTTAAAAGGAAAGGAAAAAAAGTGCATATAACAAGCAGAACTTGACATGCACCATACCTTGCACATCAAATCTGGATGTGGAAAGTCCATTGCCAAATGTCGATATGTGACAAGGTCGGAGTGAGAATATACCTTCACTTAGCATCCTGTAGCAACTCAAATTCAGCCAAAACAAGCCTAAGCACCCGAGCACTGGGGGTACTGATTCTGGATAAACTGGCTATCTTGCCATTTGCAAATTACTTCATCAGCTAACGTTATGAAGCAAACAATGCCGGATCAATGCAGCATAGCATAGTTAGGCCTACATCTAGCTGGCTACCTAGCTAACAAGCTTGTTTGCTCGCCTAACATTATCGCTAGCTTGCTAAATTACTTCCCCAGCCAACATGATACATTATGCTAACCTATGTATCATGAGAATTGGTGTTGATTTAGCCAATAATAAAAGACGTAGCGGTACGTCTTGGCGCTTTCTACTAGCCAAGCATGATGCAGTGGTGGGCAATGAGCTAAATGTAACCTGAATTAATGTTAGTCAGTTAGCTGTAACTTGTATGGCTAATGTAACTGTAAGCTACTTGGTATCTTGGAGCCAACGATTCAAATGAAATACAGGAACACTGCAGATGGTAACACTGTATGATTGAAATTTATTTTCCAGTATTCTATAAATAGTGTTCTGTTTGTCACTGTTTTGGCCGATGCCCAGGTGCTCGATCACGGCTATGGAGTTTGAGCACCGAAATGCAAGGAACAGGCGCTGACTACAATTCACTTAACGACCTCAGACAGAGGTGTCACTAATAACAGTGATTTTCTTAAAGTTACACACAGGGCCTTTAACTGATACAACCTCTTCCTCACCCCACATCACAGAGAAACTGGAGCTGGAACAGTAACTTCATGAGAACAACAGCCGATTGTTTCCCTCTCCTGGGATCTGGCTCTTAATTCACCACATTACCACTGATCTGAGGGTGGCCTTCACAGGCTCTGCCAGCGCTTACCACATTAAAAGTTTTACACTCAGATCATCTGTTAATAACACAATTGAGTGTATTGTTAACTGGAGTTTGCTCATACGCCTCACAGATGAGGAAACGTAAAGATGCAGAGCTTCTCTGTGTCCTCAGTTTGTGACTGCACTCCTACTCACTCCCAGTGTCTGTGGGTCGAGTTCAACAGACGCCTGTTCACCGGGGAGTCTCAAATGACTCGCACACATCAGTGATGCAATGCAAACAAGTTGGTGGTTTTAAAGGGAGTTACGTGCTGTAAGTATTTCTTGACCGTCAGTGTGAGGTTGCTGACTCGTGCTGTGGTTGCCTTTCGAACATACTTGACAGAGTGAATAACAAAACAAAACATTTGCGTGTTCAGAGAAATATGTCAGAGAAAACTTAATGTCTGTTTAAAAGCCACTGAAGTCCTTATATGTGAGAAAAATGTTCACTCAGAAAATATGTAACCCGGATGTGAGAAAACAGCAAGCATCTCATCCCCAGAACTGCACACAGACTATTTGGACTAGCTTTCTTACCTAAATTTAATGAGAGTACTGACATGTCTGTACAGTGCATAGGAATCTGCATATCAGCAGCTGGTTCACTTAGCTTAGCACGACAACTAGAAACGGGGAAACAGGTTGTCTCTTTCCAAAGGTTACGAAATCCACCTACTACCTGGGGTGGCAGTAGCTCAGTCCATAGGGTTGGGACTTGGGTTGGGAACCAGATAGTTGCCAGCTCAAGTCCTTGTCCAGCCTAAGCATGGATATTACAATGCGTTTCTGCAATAGCTAAAAAAATAAATCTTACTTAATATAACAAGTTTGTTTCGATCTCATGCCCTCTTGACTTTGGCTCGCTGAACTGCCAATCAGAGGGATTTCATTCATACCGCTTTTCCAAAGCTAGCGTGTGACCCGCTAAAAGAGGCTATCGACGCCTTTCCCATGGTCAGTCTGCAGCAGGCGAGTATGCCTTTGCGTGTGTGTTTTTGTTTTGTTTTTTGGTGCGTCACGTTCGATGTCAAGGACAGGCAGGCGTGACACTGGTAAACAGTAGAGAGGAGGATGTAGACCTCGTAAAACTGTATGGTGGTTACTTCTTTGAGGCCAGCTCTTACTTGTTCAGTCTCTCTTTCAAACTCAACTAATTTGGATCATGTTTGAGCACTGCTTGGAGGAGACGGATGGTATTTTGTGGTGCATTTCCCCGGTAAAGGAGCTTAAATTGGCACATTCACCCGGGTGTCGTGTTCCCATCAATGCCGATCAGAGCTTGAGGCGATAAATACCCATAACTGCTGTAGAGTTATTTGACCAGGGTGTAAATGCCAATTAAGACCTTTCAAATTGCATTAAAAGGCCAGATGTTAGTGGGTGTTGGCAGGTTTTTTGTGCAGTGGGAAAAGGGCTTCACCATCTCCAACTCCAATTCAACATGCTGAATTAGCTGAAAAACAGCCAACAAGGGCCGACTAGCGCCAACAGGGTGGGACACACCACAAAAACTAGGGCATCAGACGCACACCGATGGCCCGATATTGACTGACGACTGACCCTCAGCTCAGTTTGTCAGGGCCCGTCATTAATAAGCATTAAAAGCGCTGCTGGGCACCTTCGGACGGAGCCAGGCGAGCTGTTTCCCTCCACTTCTAGTCTTGAGCTAAGCTAGCAACCTCCTGGCTATAGCTCCATACTTTAAAGGGCCAGTGTGTAAAATGGGTTGAAAACAGTGACATCAGTGGTCAAATTCTAGATTGCAGGGCTCACTCGCTCACCCCTCCCGTCGGGT